>NC_092338.1:343228750-343537777 GCF_046630445.1 Rutidosis leptorrhynchoides | reverse complement strand
GTAAGTAAGTTTGCTAGCAATAAAGAGTGGGGCTATGAGTTCACCTTAGTAAGCAGAGAGATGAGCTAGTTATTCCTCGGAATAGAAAGTTGGAACGAACAGAAAGTCAACCTATTGACATTTAAGAGTAGTAAGTGTTTTTGCCCATGTTTAAGTAAATGTTTAGGTATGATAGTGTTTTAAGTATAGTTCATTTTCCTTTTCTAGTAAGTTTCTATTTTTAGAAAGTTTCCACTTTTAGTAGGTTTCTTATCTTAGTAAGTTTCTATAACTAGAAAGTTTCTACTTTAAGAGTGTTTTCCATTTTAGGATACTTGCCGTATTAGATAAGCTTCCAATCACCCCTTTCCCTTCGAATGGCCATTTCAGGTCTAGGGGCTTGAGCTATAGGACCCTTTAAATCGGAAATCCAAACCCTTCCGCCTAGAGTTTCGTAGAAACCATTCATCAAGAAAGTTCGAAGATCTATACATCTCTAATACATATCCCAAAATGTTTTTATGTGTTATAATATAAGTAGTAGGTTATAGGTATTAGTAATAGTAATAGTGTATACATGTTAATTAATAGTATAAGTAGCATTAGGGTTTCATTAATTAGGGTTAGTTAATTAAAGTAGTATTTAATAACTAGGGTTTAGTAATTAATGTCCTAGGGTTTAATAAATTAGGGTTTAGTAATTAGAGTTTTATTTAATGTAGTAATGCTTAGGTAATGATTAGGGTTTTAATAAATAAAGTGGTATTAAATAATTAGGGTTAGGTTTAATGAATTAGGGTTTAATAATTAATAGGTTTAGGGTTTAAGTAATTAGGGTTTAGTATATATATATATATATATATATATATATATATATATATATATATATATATATATATATATATATATATATGCATATTTTCGTGTGTATATATACATATAATAAAAATATTTTTTTTACATGTATATATATGTATATGTCGATATATATGTATATTTATATATATTTATTTTGTTTCCTAAATTAACCATAAACAAATCTTTATCTAATCTCCTAGCTTTTAAAGATCAAACTTCCTTTTCCCTTTTTTTTTAAAAAAAGTCAACATGTATGTATGTACATGTATATTTAGTTTTTTACATGATCAATATAAATGTATATGATCTAGGTGTGTTTATGTATATACTTATGAATAAACAAGTTTATATTATGAATGTGAATTAACAAAGATCAAGTTTATGTAAAAAGTTTAGGGTTTATGTTATACCTTTGAAGATTCAAGGTGACTAACAAAGAAGCGATGAACACGATGAAGATTGAAGATTGAAGCCTTGATAAACTTGAAGAACTCCTTGAAGACTCTTGAAGAACATGAAGAACGCGAAGAACACTTGAAGATCACTTGGAAATCCCTTGAAGATTTCGATGGTGATGATGGTGTTGGGGTTCGGTTTTGGCCGAAAACAAGAGAGGGGAGAGAGATTTTTGGGAGAGAGTTGTAATTGTGATTTGGTACATAGAATGGGTTAGGTTAAGCCTCTATTTATAGGAGTGCTAGGAGGATTCTAGAATTAGGGTTTAATTAGGAATTACTTAGGGAACAAGTTGGCTTGAAGAGGGGGTTAGGGTAGGTCATGGGAGCCGAAATTTTGAGGGTTAGAAGGGGTATTTTACCCTTCCAAAATAGGCTAGGGTTTATGGGGCTAGGGTTTAGGATTTTTCACTTTAGTCCTTGTACTTAAATTTAGCTTAAATAATTCCTTAATTATCCAAGTTTAATTATTTTAATCACTCAAGTTTTAAAGTTATTTATTTACTCACAAAAGTTTATTAACTTATTATTTTTATTAACTTGTCGATTTATGTACAAAGTTAATTAGTATATTTTATAATTATTAACGCTTAACAATTATCGATTAAAGTTTAATTATTAAGTTTAATTATATTGTTGGGCATTTAATAAGGAAAAGTTTAGAATGGAAAAATGAGAAATATAGAATGGAAAATGAGAAATGTAGAATGGAAAAAATGAGGGTCGTTATACCATGGCCATACACAAAAACTAATTCAGGTTGGTTAACAATAGAAGAATTTGTTACCAGTTGATACACTTGTTTCTGTTCTGAGTTCATACTACGTTCCATCTCCAATCGTTCGACGTCGAGAGCTTCGCGGTTGTAGTTTTTCTCCTCCATGATTAGCCTATTTGCTAGATCGACAAGGAGGTCGGCTGGTAATGTTGGAAGCGCATAATCAGAAATTGACTTTGAATATTGATTTAAAAGGACTTCAACCTCAAACAGAACATAATTATGGAGGTCCTCATCATTTATGTGCAGACTTGGCATATTTAATGTCGCTGCTGCACGTAGTGGTATGTCGTCTGACATCAATTTCCAATGGTTCTCTTAGAGTTCAGCTGGATTACTGACCATGCAGTATACCAATATATGAGCAAAAAAGGAGCGAAGCTATTGCAGAAGTAGATGCTTCCTTCAATGCCGTTGCCCATTCTTTATCATCGCCTAACAAACCAGCAGACTGACAGGCCAACCGATATGTACCATGGACAACTTTGTTAACAGTTCTGATATCTTCAAAACTTTGGCAACCTGTCTGATGGCAAAGTAACATTCTAAGAAAGAAAGCCTCTTCATACGAAGGATGTATGTAGGATATTCTCCCAATAGAAGGTTTCTTCAAGTTTGTTCGCCGTTGCCAACATTTTTTTGCGTCGTACCAAACAAATTCAGAAGGAAATTCCAAATAGGTGAGGTGTTTTCCAAGGGATGAAGACGCGTTATAACGTAGCCACTCAGTTAGAGTTGTTTTTTTCATCGGATTGTTTGCAATCACCGAGGTGAGCTGTTGCTGTTCATGAAACATCATTAGTTGCATGTTTTCTAAATGAACAGCGAGGATCTGAACAGCTGGTTCACGGTGATGAATTGGGAACTTAAAAATGCGCCAGCAAGCTTCATGTGGGCATATAAAGCGGGCGTCTATAAAATTCTGTATCTCATCAACCGGTTGAGAAGTTCTAGTTGACCTGTCGCTACCACTGCCTATTGGTTTGGTAATGCGAGAAGCCACGCGATCAGTACCCTTTGAGATGTATTTAAAGAGATATTTGATAAGAGTAGTCGAGCAGCAGCACTCAACATTGATGTGAGCGTGATAATTCATACATAACAGTCTATTATAAGGTACAATGTAACTGTTATCTAGCTTAACACCATTTCATGTGGTATAGACACCAGTACTGCGCCTTCGGTAGTGTGCGCAGCCATCGGTGTCGAAGAAAGTCTTATTGTTTTATTTATTTTGAAACTTCTTTTTACAAGCAAAACCTTCCATACATGGTGCACGAGGTTTTTTTGCGCCGCATGGCCCGTGCATTATAGTAGCGGAGATGACTGCGTAACCAGCCGGATCACTTTTGGGATCAGGGAGTTCCATACTTATGTAATCATCTAGGCATTCGGTTATTGAAGTTGAAGCTGTAGAATGCAGCCATAACAATGTATGGCAGTGTGGTAGGCCTCTTTTTTGAAATTCAATCGTATAGAGAACTGAAAAAAAAGTTAAGTGATGTTTTTTTTTGTGTATAACATAGATGATATAAAGTAATATTACCCCCAAAAACTTTAAAAGATAAAGATAGATCAAGTAGTACCTCCTCTGAAATCGCCCAAGGGTTGCTGCTCTTTTAAGAACACGATAAACTCTTTATCTTTCATGTAAAATACACGAACAACAACATCAGCCCGATCTGAAGGTGTAAGTCGTGGATAAGCCCGTAAATATCGAGTTATCTCAGGCCACTTAGCGTTACAGGTGAAAGTGATAAAAAATTGTGGATTTACAAAGACCCGGCAAATGGCCAGAGCATCTAGATAATGGCTATACATATAACGGGGACCGCCAGTGAATGAAGCTGGAAGAATAGTCCTGCTCCCAACGTCTGAACCACGCTTGTCACCTCTATCAATAGCATCATACAAACCCGAAAAGTATTCACTGCGTATATCTTTCTACTTCTTTCTAATATAATCCATCCGATCAAGTTCTATACTGCAATAAACTATCACCACATACTGCTGGAACAGGCGTCCACACTTTAACATAAGGCTGTAAACATTAAGCCTATCATGAATCTGATAACTATAGTACATGTTCATTGACCTTTTCTTCGCCCGTCCGCCCTGCGAACTAAGTATACCACGTAGCATCAAGTCGGGATGGAAACCTTGTTCACCGTAGAAAAACATTAACGGGTACTGTAAAGACATGTATAATGGGTAAAGCTTGTTAACTCTCGTCGGTCTATCAGACCTTGGTTCAATTATTACGTAATAATCAGAAATAGTTTGCGGACCACTGTCGAAGACAATAGCCCCAACTACATCGAAGGTTGGAAGAGCACGCTGCTTTGAACCAGCCAAGCTGAACAATTGAACTTTGAAAGTTGGTACCTCCTCAGCAGAACACTTGTCTCTAGCGGTACGGAACAGCTTTACCAGCTTATTATGAAAATCAAGGAGATGTATCAGCTGAGTGACAACTGCTTGGCAAAGTCAGTTTGATTCCTGCCCACCAAAGTGGGCCATCCTGTTTTCAACTTCATTATCAGTATCGTATATATGATGCTTGTAGCATCTCTTACACTGAGG
This sequence comes from Rutidosis leptorrhynchoides, assembly GCF_046630445.1. Lineage (NCBI taxonomy): Eukaryota > Viridiplantae > Streptophyta > Magnoliopsida > Asterales > Asteraceae > Rutidosis > Rutidosis leptorrhynchoides. Next base: position 343,533,124 of record NC_092338.1, on the reverse strand, counting down.
AAGGGTACCTTTGTAGTTAGGGTTTGAGCTAGGATTCAGGTTCGGGTTCATCCAGTCGTTGTTCCCTTTGAAATTCTCATACCTCTTAACTGGGTTCTGGTCAAAACATTTTCCCTTGTTTTCGTCCCACTTACGTTTCCCATTACTAGTTCCCGATTCTGATTTCGCCTTCTCTGGCTCTTGGCGGGTAATCTGATTCATCAGGGTGTGTGCCATACGCATAGCTTCTTGGACATTCACTGGTTTTGATGAAGTGACATTTCCTTGAATATCCTTGGGGAGTCCCCACAGATACCTCTCCATCCGCTTGTACTCCGGAGTAACCATTGTGGGGCACATCAATGCTAACTCCAAGTACCTTCGGTTATAGCCATCAAGGCCAGTTCCTACCACTTTCAGTTCCCAAAACTCTGCTTTCATCTTCTGAATTTCTGTCCCGGGGCATTACTCCTCGATCATAGCCCTCTTAAACTCTTCCCATGGTGTAGCATAAGCTTCGTAAATTACCTGAGCCTGGGCAAACGTATTCTACCAAGTCAAAGTGCCATCTGACAAAGTGCAGGATGCAAACTTAGTCTTATTCCCTTCAGAGCAGTTACTCACACGGAACACAGATTCCAACTTCTCAAACCATCTCGTCAGCCCAACTGGCCCTTCTGTTCCATTGAAATTATGGGGCTTGCAGCTCTGGAACTCCTTGTAAGTACACCCGTTCTGAACAGCTGGGGTAGCCGGTGGAGCTGGAGCAGGGTTGGCATTCGCTATAGCCGCGACTACTCGAGTAGCTATCATCTCCTCGATCTGAGCTGTGGTGGGGATTTCTTGCAGACCTCTTCCGTTAGCCATCGATATTCCAAACAAAAATTTCGACTTAAGTCAAAATCCGGTAATCGGTAACGTCATAGCATAAGGTAAACAGTATGGAAACAACACAACACACGATTACTAAGCATGGTAACAAGCAGCAGGTAGCACAAAAGCCAACATGTAATAAAACGTTGTACAACAACTAAGTAGCAGTAATCCCATTCATAATAAGAAAGTTACGTACAATGGCATGAGGTTCGTATAATACATTAATGAAAACAGGAAACTACAAACGGAATACATAAGGAAATCTAATACAATAGTCCTAGGGCGAAGGTGGGTAAATGATGTCCATCAGGTGGGACATCTGATCCTCGAGCTCAGTTACCCGAGCACGGAGGGCATGCACTTTACTCGTCAGTTCCTCGATGACGGGGGATGCTGGTGGGGCAGGTGGTGCAGGTGATGGACCAGATGATGTAGATGTAGACGGCACAGTGCGGGCGGTCTTACGCACGAATGGATCGGCAGGATACGGTACGACCCGCTTACTGGCTGTGACCCTAACCAACTGTCCATGTGCGTCCACGAACGGCCTTCCTCCGTTAACCCCTGGAATAACAGTACCATCGAAACGTTACAGGTGAAAGTGATAAAAAAATTATGGATTTCCAAAGACCCGGCAAATGGCCAGAGCATCTAGATAATGGCTATACATATAACGGGGACCGCCAGTGAACGAAGCTGGAAGAATAGTCCTGCTCCCAACGTATGAACCACTCTTGTCACCTCTATCAATAGCATCGTACAAACCTGACAAGTATTCACTGCGTATATCTTTCTGCATCCTTCTAATATAATCCATCCGATCAAGTTCTATACTGCAATAAACTGTCACCACATACTACTGGAACAGGCGTCCACACCGTAACATAAGGCTGTAAACATTAAGCCTATCATGAATCTGATAACTATAGTACATGTTCATTGACATTTTCTTCGCCCGTCCGCCCTGCGAACCAAGTATACCACGTAGCATCAAGTTGAGATGGAAACCTTGTTCACCGTAGAAAAACATTAATGGGTACTGTAAAGACATGTATAATGGGTGAAGCTTGTTAACTCTCGTCGGTCTGTCAGACCTTGGTTCAATTATTACGTCATAATCAGAAATAGTTTGCGGACCACTGTCGAAGACAATAGCCCCAACTGTATCGGAGGTTGGAAGAGCACGCTGCATTGAACCAGCCAAGCTGAACAACTGAACTTTGAAAGTTGGTACCTCCTTAGCAGAACACGTGTCTCTAGCGGTACGGAACAACTTTACCAGCTTATTATGAAAATCAAGGAGATGTATCAGCTGAGTGACAACTGCTTGGCAAAGTCAGTTCGATTCCTGCCCACCAAAGTAGGCTATCCTGTTTTCAACTTCATTATCAGTATCGTATATATAAAGTTGTAAAAACCTTGGTTGACTTCCCTCTGGAGGACATAGAGCACCAATCCAATGGTAAATCTGGCCAGAAACTTTGAACACGTAAGGTGAATGACCAGTATTTACACTGTCATCAACGTGGGCACCAAAGGAAGTCATGCTAAACATCTGGTTATAGGTACAGATGTTTTCAATGAAACCATGACGCTCTAGTAGTTGCCTTAACACAGTAGGAGGATCTTCATAACGTGGCAAACGTACGCGTCCATTCTCACAACAATGATATTAATGTATTTTTTTATCTTTAAAGGAGCCTGTAAGGCATTCAGCACGCCAAAATAGTGCCCCACACGGTGAGCATACGCATGTGGAGTCACCCAAATCACAATACAAAGGTGAAATAGCTGGAATAAATAAAAAAAAAATCCATCAGTCATGCAAGTTACTGGCAAGGGTAAGAAAAAAAATAAAATAAAATAAATATAGTTGTAAGTTATTTGACCCTCTTTAAACAAAGCTTGCTTTATATAAAGGCATACCCATTTGAGACAATAATAACAAAGTAAAAAAAATCTAAAAACAAAACAAATACAGACATGAGATTAAACAAAACATATAGGAACTCCTTGGTTTTGAAATTTTCCTCAAAAAGAATTTTTAATGACCCACACCGACCCCCAAACAGGAAAGCTAAATCAAAACAGTTTCAGAGACTCAGGGATTCCAAATTGGTTACAACTTTTTACCCCGTAATTTTTTAAATGGGTTATATGTGTCTTAAAAAAATAAAACTAAATAAAATGTATTACTTGGACATTCGAAACAATAAATACCAGTAACTCACAACCAAGTTTGTACATATCCACTTGTCAACATGAGAAAATAATAACAAAGTAAAAAAAGTAAAAACAAAACAATTGTAAGTATGAGATTAAACAAAACATATAGCAATTCTTTGGTTCTGAAATTTCCTAAATTAATTTTTTTAAAGACCTACATGTGCCTCCCAAAACCAAAGCAAAAGCAGAGTTGTTGGTAAAAACATGGTTACTAAATACAATAATATTAGGGAGGATAAATAAAAGAAATTTCACTATTCTGCATGTACATATTTTTTGTTTTTTTTTCTATTGGTAATATAAACAACACACACATGTTGTATCTTTTGTTAATTTAATTCAATCAAGCAAATACACTCTCAACAACATTTAAGCAAAGCATTAACAATAACGTGCTAAAGAATTCCTAAATAACAAAATATACTCTAAAAAACACAATGTAATGACCCTGGATTTTCCAACGTTTATTTATTAATAATTATTATTATTAATACGTGTGATAAAACGAATGTACGTTATTACATTTACATGTTGCCATGATTGCCCGAAACGTCTTTGTGACACCCGGAACTTTCACGAATAATATTTTTAGATATTATTTGCATTCATGATTAAGTTTATTAATCATTTTAATTAACTAAAGTTATTAGTTAGTTACTTGGGCTTTTAATTGGATTAACTTGTTAATTACATACATACTTGGGCTTTTATTTGAACTTGGGCCTTTATTAGTATTAGTGGACTTTAGAAGCCCACCCTACACTTTAATGGACTTATTTAGCCCACTCATTCATGTAAGTATCCATTTAGTTATAACTAGTTAGTTTAAGAAGACTTGGAATCTAGTTGGCACATAATCCCCATGAACTAACACCAAGTATCCAACTTTTAAGACTTTTCATCCAAGTAACCAACAAACAAATCCTTCCCCCTTCTTTTTTACTGCAGGCTGTGGGATACCATGGGGGGAATGGGATTCAAAATCTTTTCTTTTACATCACTTGTTCATTTGTAAACCTCATTCTTCACACACACACTTTACTTGCAAAATCCTCTCAACATTTCTCTCATTTATTTCTCTCTTTTCTCTCTAACAATTGTAAGTAACATGAAGCTTTTCTCTTTTCTTTCTTTGTCCTAAAACCGAACCAAAACACCCCTATATCATCATCAACTTTGTTCTTTAATGTTGTAAAATTACTTGATACTTGTTAGATGTTGTTGTTACTTTGTTACTTATTCTTGTTATTACTTACTTATATGTTTAAGAATCAAACTCTTTAGTTTGATTCTCCATAATATCTTGTATTTTTCAAGAACACAAGAACATAAACTCACTAGTTTATAATGCTACATTTATTGTTTCAAAAGATTTAAGGTTCATGTGTTGTACATCATACTTGTAATTCATGTTAGTAAACTTTAAGGTTTACTTTCTTAAAGATCAAACTTTAGTTTGAATCTTTAAAGTATGAAACCCATGAACTTATTTACTTATTTATTTAGTTTTACTTGCACTTTAATTTTATGATTTTGGTTGTTGTTGGTCAAGTACTACAAGTTAGTCTTGATCTCATATCTCTTGGAACTAAAAGTTAAATTAATAGTTCAAGAACATGTAAATAAGTTTTCTTTAAATATAACTTTGTATACTTATGCTTGATCTATACTTTTGGGTCTTGGATCTTCAAGATCTAACTAAGAACTATGTTCTACATCTTAAGATCTTGATTAGTTAGTTTACTCTCAAGTTTGTAACTTGTTATTAGCTTTAAAGTTCATGTATATGTTAGATCTAAGACTTTGATGTAACTTTGGTTCATCAAACTTCATACAACTCTTAAGTGAGTTGTGCTTCATGTCTTAGACTTACACTAGGGTTATGATGGTCAAAACTTGGTAAATATGATGTAAACACATCAATAAGTTGTACACTTGAAGCTATAGGCATCAAGGATGAGAATCATGATGAACATCAAACACCAAACCCACCGGAACCCATTATTTTTCTGCCTACTGTTCCCTGCCTACTGTTCTGCTGTTTCTGTAACAGACCAGTAAACCTGGGCTGTTGTGATTATGATTTTCAAATATCTCTTTTCTAGTATATAACTTTTCATATAGGACTCGTCTTAATCCGAGTTACGGTTTAGGATTTATGGTCCTCCGATCGTCACTATGTCCTTTTAACGTTGTGCAGAAATTTCTGACCTACTCGCACTTAGACCGTCACCACAGTCAAACAAAGACGAGTTTGCTTCTGTAAATTTTACCACACTTAAAGGACTCATATATGGAGCCATGGCCACTGGTCTCACCTTAATTCAGTACGGGTAGAGGCCGTGGTGACTGACTGAAGTCAGTCTTTGTTTTAAACTACTTTCATAAACGAAACTTACTTTACGCCTTTTGTTTGATGATGAATGATGATGACCCTTAAGACCTTATTTACATACTTTTAAACCTATTAAGACGATTTACTGACTTAGTACTATTTGCCTTAGTTTGAGGACCTTCGGACCGATTACTTGCACACCTTTTCCGAACCGACTTTACGACTACATTATCATTGTGAGTTATAGCATTCCCTTTTTACTTTAACTTATTTTGGGAACTGAGAATACATGCGGATTTTATGTTTTACATACTAGGCACGAGTACTTAAACTTATATATGTGTGGGTTATACAACGGCATAAACATTCCCTTTAGCTCGGTAACGTTTAATCATTGGTTTTTGAACCATGAATGCGAATCTTAGATATGGATCCATAGGGTTTGACATCCCCACTCGGGCTAGTAGCGCTAGCATTTAACGAGTGTTTAATACTTCGTAGACATACGCACTTGCCAAGTGTACTTTCAGGGGGTATAAACGTTAAGTTAGTTACCAAGTGCCCACGGTTAACATATACTTTATCATACTGTTTTGAAACGCTCTTTGTAGCACTGAAATCTCGTGGCCTACCTTACTTACTGTTATACTTAAACTATAGCTCACCAACATTTGTGTTGACGTTTTTAAGCATGTTTTTCTCAGGTGCTTGAGGTTAGCTTCCGCTGTGTACTAGTCGTGCTGTAGACACCCGTTGCTTAGAGTTGTCATCGCATGAACTACTTTACCTTGCATTCAAACTTTAGTACTTTTGAATTATGACTTGTAACGACCATTGTGGTCACATACACTTATTATTTGCTTCTACTTAGTGAAGCATGCTTTTGGATTGTAAAACATTCGATGTTGGTTTAGACATCACTTTATTTATGAATGCAAACTCTTTTTGAAATCGCATGTAGTACTTAACCTTGTAATGATCCTGTTGTTGATGACTCGTACACGATGGTTTTGTACGGGGCATCACATTTGGTATCAGAGCATTGGTTGTAGGGAATTAGGTTGCATTAGTGAGTCTAAGACCGACCCGAGTAGGATTAACTAATAGGACTAATCTACAACTTGCTAGTTTACGTGTTTCTGCTGAACTTACTGCATGCTGCTGCTTACTGTTACTGCTATATGCCGTATGCTACTACATGATTTCACTACTGCATGCTATTACTTGCTTTCGATTGCATGCTACTTCTGTATGATACGTTATTATTGCCATGCTACTTATTGTTATACATGATTTAAACTGTTGGCCTAATACGTGCTTGCTTTATGACTTACTGACATGGAAAATTTATTTTTCCTTGTTCAGATGTCGGATGTACCACCTGCTAGCATTTTGGGCAGTTTAGACTCTTCAGCTACTCCACCTACCACCGTTGCCGATCCACCGATCCTGATACGCACGAGTGACCCTGGCGCTTCATCTTCCGGGACTAGCAGCCAGCCGCCTGCACCAGTGGCTACTATTGACGAAAATGTGGATCCTACGGAGATTCCAGCTCCGTCTGCTCCCGGACCCTCGGATTCACAGCCCCATATTGGTGGTGTTGTGATCTCCGCGGAGTTCGGGGAAGGGCCATTTCGTAACCATATGCGCATGCCGTGCCGACGCGCTCCAGATAGACGTTTAGTGCCGATTCCGCCAGGTAGACACAGAGAGATGTTGGCCTCCTTCGGACTGCCAGTTCAGCCACCCGTACCACCACCATATGATTCTGATGATCCTTCATCCGATGACTCCTCTACAGATGACTCCAGTGACTCTGACGAAGAGAACCTTGATGACGTACCTATACAGGCACCCTCCACCCCGCCGAAGAAGCGGTACCGTCCTGATGGCACCGTCATTCCAGGGGTGAATGGAGGTCGTGCTTTCACTGACGCTTTTGGTCGACGTCGGAGGGTTACTGCCCATAAGCGGCTTGTGCCATACCCTGCCGACCCACTCATACGTAAGGCACCTCGTTACGTGCTGACTATTTCTGGAGCCGGGACATCTGCACCCCGTTTCGTGCGGTCTGCACCACCCGCTCCACCAGCACCATCCGCTCCACCGGCCCCACCTGCACCACCGGCACCACCTGCACCGCCGGCACAGCCTGCCCCACCATCTCCCACAGTCGAGGAATTGACAAGGGAGGTAGAGATTCTCCGAGCTCGGGTTACTAAGCTCGAGGAGCAGCTGGCACAGGTTTTGGACATCCTACACCCACCTTCACCGTAGGACTTTTGTATTAGATTTCATGATGTAATCTAGTAGTAGCTTCTTGTACTATTTATGTATTGTAAGAACTTATGCGGATGTATGAAACTTATTATTAATGAATGGAACTTTGCGTTATTTAAATTTTTGCACGATGTTCTATTTACATTAATGTACGATGATTCTGTGGTATTTGTACCTAGATGCGTTATTTAATAACATGTGATGTTTTGATTCCATGTTGGTTACTATATACTATATTATTACTGTATTGAATGCTGGATTTTGACTTGAGTCAAAATTTTTGATTAGAACATCATGGCTAACGGTCGATCCACACCTACTGCTGCTCAAATTGAAGAGATGATCCAAGAACGTGTAGCCGCAGCCCTAGCAGAAAGAAACCTCCAAGCTCCACCACCACCACCACCAGTTATCCCACCCGTTCGAAATGGGTGTACTTACAAGGAATTCCAGAGCTCCAAACCACATAACTTCAATGGAACCGAGGGACCGGTTGGTCTCACCAGATGGTTCAAGAAACTTGAATCAGTATTCCGAGTTAGCAACTGTTCGGAGGATAATAAAACCAAGTTTGCTTCGTGCACACTATCTGACGGCGCGCTAACGTGGTGGAACACGTTAGCTCAAGCGAAAGGTATCGATGAGGCGTATGCTACGCCATGGGAGGAATTCAAAGCGGCTATGATTGATGAGTATTGTCCGAGAATCGAAATCCAGAAGATGGAAATCAAATTTATGCAGTTAAAGGCCGTTGGGAACGACCTTGATGGTTACAACAGGAGATTTTTGGAACTAGCTCTTATGTGTTCGACAATGGTCACCCCGGAATTCAAGCGTATGGAGAGATACTTCTGGGGACTCCCTAAGTCCATCAAAGGAAACGTCACATCGTCCAAACCACCGAATGTTCCCGAAGCAATGCGCATGGCGCATACCCTCATGAATCAGATTCTTATTGATGAGCCGGAGAAGGCTAAGTTTGAGGCTGGTAGTAGCGAAAAGAGGAAATGGGACAACAACCACAACAACCACAACAACAACAACAACAACAACAACAACAACAACAACAGGGGGAGAAACTACGAATAAACCCCCGCCAAGAGGCACAACAACGGTGGAAACCCTAATCCCAACAACAACACCAACTCCAACCCGAACTACAAAGGAACCTTACCACAATGCAAGAGGTGTTACAAACACCACACTGGGTATTGCAATGTTGTCTGCGAGAAGTGTCAACGGGCTGGGCATATCGGGAAAGACTGCAAGGTCACCACTTTGAATGGGAAGCCAAACACCAATGGGCCGAAGAAGTGCTATGAATGTGGACAGACGGGCCATTTCAGAAATGCGTGCCCAAACAAGCGAAAATATGGCGGACCACCCCGCGCTAGAGCTTTCAACGTTAATGCAAGGGACGCACGCGAAAACCCCGACTTGGTAACAGGTATATTCAAAATCAATAATCTGTTAGCTTCTGTCTTGTTTGATACTGATGCGGATAGAAGTTATGTATGTAGACATTTTTGCGATAAGATTAATTGGTCATTAGTCCCGTTAAAAGAGAGTATGCTTGTCGAGGTCGCCAATGGAAAACTTGAGAAGGTTGACCACATTAGTCGTGGAGCTATTATCAACATAGCCGGTGCAGATTTCGAAATTGATTTGATACCTATCAAACTGGGAAATTTTGACGTGATCGTTGGTATGGATTGGTTGAGCAAGATAAAGGCTGATATTATCTGTGGAGATAAAGCACTATGCATACCACAAGGAGATGGCGAACCACTGGTTATCTATGGAGATAGATGTACCTCGAAGTTGAACCTCATTAGTTGCGTGAAAGGGCAAAAGATTATGAATAAGGGACGTTTTACTGTCCTAGCACATGTGAAAGCGGTAGAAACCGAGGTGAAGAGCGTGAACGACGTTCGAATTGTGAACGAATTTTCTGATGTCTTCCCAGAGGAATTGCCTGGATTACCGCCGCAGAGAGCAGTAGAGTTTCAGATTGTTTTAGTGCCAGGAGCTACACCTGTAGCTCGCGCACCTTATAGACTCGCACCTTCCGAGATGCAAGAATTACAAAGTCAACTACAAGAACTACTTGATTGAGGATTTATCCAACCAAGTTTCTCGCCTTGGGGCGCACCTGTTCTGTTTGTGAAGAAGAAGGATGGATCCTTCCGTATGTGTATCGACTACCGTGAACTCAACAAATTGACTATCAAGAATCGGTATCCTCTTCCACGAATTGACGATCTTTTTGATCAACTACAAGGATCGAGTGTCTACTCAAAGATCGATTTGAGATCCGGATATCACCAGCTGAGGGTGAAATAAAGTGACATGATGAAAACTGCATTCAGAACTCGTTATGGTCATTATGAGTTTCTCGTGATGCCATTCGGTTTGACAAATGCATCTGCCGTGTTCATGGACCTCATGAACCGTGTCTGCAAGCCGTACTTGGATAAGTTTGTTATCGTCTTCATAGATGATATCCTCATCTACTCTAAGAGCAAAGAAGAGCATGAGCAACACCTCCGACTAGTACTTGAACTCTTGAGACAAGAGCAACTTAATGCCAAATTCTCCAAGTGTGAATTTTGGTTAAAGGAAGTCCAGTTTCTGGGTCATGTTGTGAGTGACCAGGGTATCAAAGTTGACCCCGCCAAGATTGAAGCCATCAGCAAGTGGGAGACCCCCACTACTCTGACTCATATTCGCCAATTCCTAGGTCTCGCCAGTTACTACCGAAGATTCATCGAAGGATTTTCTCTGATTGCGCGTCCTTTGACCGCGCTGACTCACAAGGGCAAGAAGTTCATTTGGTAACCCGCACACGAATCAGCATTCCAAACATTGAAGAAGAAGTTGACCACCGCACCTATCCTATCACTTCCTGAAGGCAGTGACGACTTTGTTGTTTATTACGATGCGTCGAAAAGTGGTTTTGGTTGTGTACTGATGCAGCGATCAAAGGTTATTGCCTATGCCTCCCGCCAATTGAAGATTCACGAGCGGAACTACACTACTCACGATCTTGAACTTGGAACCGTTGTCTTTGCGCTCAAATTGTGGAGTCACTATTTGTATGGAACTAAGAGCACTATCTTCACCGATCACAAGAGTCTCCAGCACATCTTTGATCAGAAGCAACTGAATATGAGATAGTGTTGATGGATCGAGATGCTCAACTACTACGATTGTGAACTCCGTTATCACCCTGGCAAGGCCAATGTTGTAGCTGACGCTTTAAGCCGAAAGGAGAGGACGGCACCTCTTCGTGTTAGGGCTCTGAACATCACCATCCATTCGAACCTCAACAGCCAGATCAGAGTAGCCCAAGATGAGGCTCTCAAGGAGGAGAATATATCTCATGAACATTTGAACATACTTGTCTCTCGATTCGAGGTTAAGGAGTCTGGACTCCGATGTTATGCCGGAAGAATTTGGGTACCTCTTTATGGAGATCTACGGAACCTTATACTTGACGAAGCCTACAAGTCGAGATATTCGATTCATCCTGGAGCGGGCAAAATGTACCACGACCTTAAAGAACAGTATTGGTGGCCAAATCTTAAGAAGGACGTTGCGACTTATGTTGGTAAGTGTTTGACTTGCTCGAAGGTTAAAGCCGAGCATCAGAGACCTTCTGGTTTACTTCAACAGCCGGAGATCCCACAATGGAAGTGGGAAAGGATCACAATGGATTTTATCACCTAGCTGCCAAAGACGGTGGGCGGATGCGATACCATTTAGGTTATTGTTGACCGCCTCACCAAATCTGCACACTTCCTACCGATGAAGGAAACTGATACAATGGAAAGACTTGCTCAATTATACATTAAGGAGGTTGTATCACGACACGGTGTACCTTTATCGATCATCTCCGATCGCGATCCCCGTTTTGCCTCTAGATTTTGGCGTTCTTTGCAAGAAGCCATGGGAACTCGTCTTGACAAGAGTACTGCTTATCATCCTCAGACTGACGGGCAAAGTGAACAAACGATTCAGACCTTGGAAGACATGTTGCGTGCATGTGTCTTTGATTTTGGAAAGGCTTGGGAAAGACATTTGCCACTCGCCGAATTCTCGTACAACAACAGTTATCACTCGAGCATTAACGCTGCACCTTTTGAAGCATTGTATGGCCGTAAGTGCCGATCTCCTATTTGTTGGGCCGAAGTAGGCGAAAAGCAAATCACCGGACCCGAGGTAGTCCACTAAACCACGGAGAAGATTGCTCAAATTCAAGCTAGACTTAAGACTGCCCACGATCGTCAGAAGAGTTATGCCGATCTTAAACGTAAAGACTTTGAATTCAACATTGGTGATCGTGTAATGTTGAAGGTTGCACCTTGGAAAGGTGTGATCCGTTTTGGAAAACGTGGAAAGTTAAACCCACGATACATTAGTCCTTTTGAAATCTTGGAACGTGTTGGACCCATTGCATACCGTTTGGATCTACCAGCACAATTGAGCTCAGTTCATCCTACCTTCCATGTGTCAAACTTGAAGAAGTGTCTTGCTGCACCTGAACTTATCATACCATTGGAAGAACTTACAATTGACGACAAACTCCACTTCGTGGAAGAGCCTGTTGAAATTATGGATCGTGAGATCAAAACTTTGAAACGCAACAAGATTCCGATTGTACGAGTACGATGGAATGCCAAACGAGGACCTGAGTTTACTTGGGATCGAGAGGACCAAATGATGCGGAAGTATCCTCACATTTTCCCGACTCCTCCATCACCTTCAGCTTAAAATTTCGGGACGAAATTTTCTTTAACAGGTGGGTAATGTAATGACCCTGGATTTTCCAATGTTTATTTATTAATAATTATTATTATTAATACGTGTGATAAAATGAATGTACGTTATTACATTTACATGTTGCCATGATTGCCCGAACTTGACTTTAATTGGCCGAAACATCTTTGTGACACCCGGAACTTTCACGAATAATATTTTTAGATATTATTTGCATTCATGATTAAGTTTATTAATCATTTTAATTAACTAAAGTTATTAATTAGTTACTTGGGCTTTTAATTGGATTAACTTGTTAATTACATACATACTTGGGCTTTTATTTGAACTTGGGCCTTTATTAGTATTAGTGGACTTTAGAAGCCCACCCTACTCATTCATGTAAGTATCCATTTATTTATAACTAGTTAGTTTAAGAAGACTTGGAATCTAGTTGGCACATAATCCCCATGAACTAACACCAAGTATCCAACTTTTAAGACTTTTCATCCAAGTAACCAACAAACAAATCCTTCCCCCTTCTTTTTTACTGCAGGCTGTGGGATACCATGGGGGGAATGGGATTCAAAATCTTTTCTTTTACATCACTTGTTCATTTGTAAACCTCATTCTTCACACACACACTTTACTTGCAAAATCCTCTCAACTTTTCTCTCATTTATTTCTCTCTTTTCTCTCTAACAATTGTAAGTAACATGAAGCTTTTCTCTTTTCTTTCTTTGTCCCAAAACCGAACCAAAACACCCCTATATCATCATCAACTTTGTTCTTTAATGTTGTAAAATTACTTGATACTTGTTAGATGTTGTTGTTACTTTGTTACTTATTCTTGTTATTACATACTTACATGTTTAAGAATCAAACTCTTTAGTTTGATTCTCCATAATATCTTGTATTTTTCAAGAACACAAGAACATAAACTCACTAGTTTATGATGCTACATTTATTGTTTCAAAATATTTAAGGTTCATGTGTTGTAAATCATACTTGTAATTCATGTTAGTAAACTTTAAAGTTTACTTTCTTAAAGATCAAACTTTGGTTTGAATCTTTAAAGTATGAAACCCATGAACTTATTTACTTATTTATTTAGTTTTACTTGCACTTTAATTTTATGATTTTGGTTGTTGTTGGTCAAGTACTACAAGTTAGTCTTGATCTCATATCTCTTAGAACTAAAAGTTAACTTAATAGTTCAAGAACATGTAAATAAGTTTTCTTTAAATATAACTTTGTATACTTATGCTTGATCTATACTTTTAGGTCTTGGATCTTCAAGATCTAACTAAGAACTATGTTCTACATCTTAAGATCTTGATTAGTTAGTTTACTCTCAAGTTTGTAACTTTTTATTAGCTTTAAAGTTCATGTATATGTTAGATCTAAGACTTTGATGTAACTTTGGTTCATCAAACTTCATACAACTCTTAAGTGAGTTGTGCTTCATGTCTTAGACTTACACTAGGGTTATGATGGTCAAAACTTGGTAAATATGATGTAAACACATCAATAAGTTGTACACTTGAAGCTATAGGCATCAAGGATGAGAATCATGATGAACATCAAACACCAAACCCACCGGAACCCATTATTTTTCTGCCTACTGTTCCCTGCCTACTGTTCTGCTGTTTCTGTAACAGACCAATAGACCTGGGCTGTTGTTATTATGATTTTCAAATAGCTCTTTTCGATTAGATAACTTTTCATATAGGACTCGTCTTAATCCGAGTTACGGTTTAGGATTTATGGCCCTCCGATCGTCACTATGTCCTTTTAACGTTGTGCAGAAATTTCTGACCTACTCGCACTTAGACCATCACCACGGTCACAAAAAGATGAGTTTGCTTCTGTAAATTTTACCACACTTAAAGGACTCATATACAGAGCCATGGCCACTGGTCTCACCTTAATTCAGTAAGGGTAGAGGCCGTGGTGACTGACTGAAGTCAGTCTTTGTTTTAAACTACTTTCATAAACGAAACTTACTTTACGCCTTTTGTTTGATGATGAATGATGATGACCCTTAAGACCTTATTTACATACTTTTAAACCTATTAAGACGATTTACTGACTTAGTACTATTTGCCTTAGGTTGAGGACCTTCGGAACGATTACTTGCACACCTTTTCCGAACCGACTTTACGACTACATTATCATTGTGAGTTATAGCATTCCCTTTTTACTTTAACTTATTTTGGAAACTGAGAATACATGTGGATTTTATGTTTTACATACTAGGCACGAGTACTTAAACTTATATATGTGTGGGTTATACAACGGCATAAACATTCCCTTTAGCTCGGTAACGTTTAATCATTGGAATTTTTAAACCATGAACGCGAATCTTAGATATGGATCCATAGGGTTTGACATCCCCACTCGGGCTAGTAGCGCTAGCATTTAACGAGTGTTTAATACTTTGTATACATACGCACTTTCCAAGTGTACTTTCAGGGGGTATAAACGTTAAGTTAGTTACCAAGTGCCCACGGTTAACATATACTTTATCATACTGTTTTGAAACGCTCTTTGTAGCACTGAAATCTCGTGGCCTACCTTACTTACTGTTATACTTAAACTATAGCTCACCAACCTTTGTGTTGACGTTTTTAAGCATGTTTTTCTCAGGTGCTTGAGGTTAGCTTCCGCTGTGTACTAGTCGTGCTGTAGACACCCGCTGCTTAGAGTTGTCATCGCATGAGCTACTTTACCTTGCATTCAAACTTTAGTACTTTTGAATTATGACTTGTAACGACCATTGTGGTCACATACACTTATTATTTGCTTCTACTTAGTGAAGCATGCTTTTTTTTTATGTTGGTTTAGACATCACTTTATTTATGAATGCAAACTCTTTTTGAAATCGCATATAGTACTTAACCTTATAATGATCCTGTTGTTGATGATTCGTACACGATGGTTTTATACGGGGCATCACACACAATTCATAAGCAAATACACTCTCAACAACATTTAAGCAAAGTAGTAACAATAACGTGCTAAAGAATCCCTAAATAGCAAAATGTACTCTAAAAAACACAATTCATACCTGAAACATTAAAGACCGCGGACAAAGTATAAATTGGTACGACTGGCTGTTTACTGGATTCATGAGATAATTGCACAGGTGTCCCACAGTTAACAACAGCCAAGGAGTTCCAATCACAAAAACAACATTTAGAAACAGTGTTAGAATTTTTTTTTAAAAAACCATTTGCGTAGGTAACATAGACATGATGATGACCTGTAACTGCAGAAGCGGCAAGATTAGATTTTCGCAAATAAGCCCTCTTCGTAGTTAGTTTAGGTGAAACACCCTGTGTTTCGGAAGTACCAATACCACTCGACAGGTAATCACTGACTACATGTACGCTTTGGTCATCTTTCTTCCATTTTCTCGACCGTTTCATTAGAACAATTAACAAACCAATTGTGTATCTCCCAACACAATTAAAAAATGCCAAAAAAAAAAAGAATGAACGCTATAACGATGAAACAGCAAATTAACACAACACAACACATAGCATCGTGAAAAAAAGCCAGCAATAACGAACGAATAACATATCCCAAAAAAGAAACACGCACCTTTAACACCGAAGAACACGAAGCGTTATAAACACCTAAAATTCCTGGTAAAAAATAGAATCCAATTGTAGCAAAGGAACCACTAATCAATATAAAATATGAATCGATGTAAAATTTTACAAAAAACATACCTGGGACACTGATGACCTGCAATTCTCGAAGGCTTCAATAACAACAATATAATCGGGTAAAAAATAACATTCAATTTTCAGTAATTAAAATAAATCCAATATAAAATTTGTTACCTTTGTGGAAGAAACCGAGAGCAAAGAAATTCTATAAAACTGATTAGAGATGTGATGAGGTAATGTATAGAAGAAGAAAGACACATTCGACATGCTTTGATGTCTCCAGAGGGATGGCCGACCATGACTTCCGTTTCAAGAGTATGGTGTCAAGTACAGGATTTGTACCGGCAGTTGAACTATTTTGGTTCACTTGACCGAAATTTGTACCGCTAGTTGAACTATTCTGGTTCACTTGACCGAAGCATCCTGTTGGCCAAGCATACAGTTGTTGGGCCAGCACTTCTGTAAGCCCATTTGAGCAACTTAGCCCTTTTAAAGGGTTTTCTGCTAGAAACCAGCCCACATAGGCGAAAATAATAAAAAATACATTAAACCTATTATAAATCAGAAGAAAAAAAATGTGGGGGGACAAATCATGAATAGTGAGTTTTCAACCAATGGGGAGAGGGCAATTTGACCCACAAATAGAAGATGTATAATAAACAAGTTGCTACCATGCAAAATCCCAATTTACTACCATCTTTGACTACATAACCATGCAAAAGGCAATTTGTATTTGTCTACTAAATGTTTGTCATAATTTGACCGCTTTCCAACAGTCGCGATTTGTGTTTCCTCTTAACACGTGTGTGAGTAAAAAATGAGAGAATTCGATGTCGATATCGCCGTTAAAAAAAAAAACTAGAGAGAGGAAGTAATAAATATTGAATCAAATATCATTGTTTCTTGTCTTTTACTCCGTAGTTTTTCCGGCTAAACTCATTTATCCAATTTATGTTCAAATGAAAACTAATCTTTTTATCTTAAGTTTAACCCGGATGCACGTTTCATTAATTTATAAAAATTCATTTGAAACTAACGTTAAACTTTATAATTATTATAATACATATAATAAGATAATATAATGTGGTGAATTAAATTGTTAGATAAATAATTTTGTATAATTTAAATTATGTAAAAAATTATATAAGTAAATAGATTATTATATAGTTTTTTCAAAATTTTGAACCTTTTAAAATGTTAAACATGTATTGAGCTTTACACATGTTTAAAGACATTCCTATTAACCCGTATCATCAAATCTTATTTTTTCCATAAGTTATAAGTTAATATGGATGGATTAGAAGAAAAGACATCAATATCTCTCTTTTACAACAACAACAAAACAACAACAAAAATCCAATATCACATAAGTGGTGTATAGAGAAGGTGAGATGTAGACAATTATTCCCTTATCCGAAAATAAATACTAGTCATTTCTCCACCCAGAGTGTAAACACTCTCAAAAGTAGAGAAAGTCATCTCTCTCTATTCGACAGATAGAGAGATTGCTTTCGAATGGTGATCAAACCAAAATCGACTAGTTAGGGTAGATTTCGGGTTTGAGTGCTTGATTTGGGAAAAAGAGTGAGTCGAAATGTTTTAACTCCAATAATTGTGCGAACCCTGATTTGGAATCTGGATTTCAAGGGCGTAAAATAATCGATCAGATTAACCTTATTCGATTGAAATCGAATAAGTTAATATCTAAAAGTGGGGATTAATTTCGACGATGATCAGAGCATTGATCGGAATAGAGTTAACGACAGGAGTAATGCTACCATAGTCGATTTGGGCAGAGTAACATTAATGCATCCAGTGTTATGGAATAAATGATCTTGTTCACGATTTTATAGATGTTAGGAGGGAATGATGACGTGGCATATGTCCCTTTCATGGTTGTAACAAACTTTGCCAATCCCGAGGGGTGACGTGGCACCTGTCCCTTTCATGGGAATAATCGAGCAGATCCTAATAAATTTTCCTAGATTCATGAGCTGACGTGGCATGAAACTTTTTTGCACGTGTGCTCCGAGGTCAAGTACTCGTTCCGGAATGAAGTATCTGTTCCGGGACAGTGCACTATCTCCGGGACGGCGTGTTTGACCCGGGAAGGTGTCTTTATGTCGGTTTGGAATACTGAACTGGGAAGTGGTGACGGTACCGGTGGCATGTTGGTTTCGGCTAAGGCATCACGGTGCTCTCAGTTTAGCCAGGAAGGTTTTGCTTTCTATTTATTTCAAGTGTTTCTTCACGGTTAAAATCATCATGACTGGCTACATGATGCCGGTTACGTGTATGTCATCCGGGCTCTCAGCCTAGCCATTCTTTCGGCGTGGTAAAGTTGCTGAGATGATGTCGAATGAATGTTGGGAGAGGTTCCGTCTTCCAGGACGAACGGTGCCGGGTAAGATCCTTGTCGGGATGCTTGTTTGTTTTGAGACGGATCATTATGCGTATCATTAAGTCCCCCAGTTTGGTAATGCCAGCCGTAATGTGGCTGCGTTATTAAACTTAAGAAACTGTGTCAAGCGCCTGAGTGGACGTGCATTAAATGCGTATATCTCCTGAAAAGACGCTCTTTTGCAACTGTGTCATTTTTAATGATTATGTTCCGTTTATCGATATCTTGAAACATTTTCCAAGAGACAACTATATGCCACTTTCATCATTGCTTCTTACTTCCCTCGTGGTTATAAATAGCTGCGATTATCATCTGGGTTTTTCACTTTTCTTACTTCCAACTATGCTACACTTGTGTCTTCGACACCGCTTCATTTTATAAATTTGTAGCCTTCAAAAATTGCCTTTCGTTGTATGAATAACCCCTTTACTTGGTTAATCATTGATGTTGTTGTTGTTGTTGTTGATGCCCAAAAGATGGCGCTGCCGTTATTCGCTGAGGCATATTACTCACAATATTGGTAAGTGTTTGTGTGTTTTTCCTTTTCTGTTTTCTCTTCTTGTGCGGCTTTCTTACTGTTGTTTTATGCTATTTCAGGCTTCGATGTGGATCTGAAGATTTGTTTTGAATCTTTGAATTTTTTCGAACGTATTCCGCCTTTAACTACGGATAGATTGGAAACTACTGAACGCCGATGGTCATTCGATGTATCCCTAGTCATTCCATTGGTTGCCGCATTATTGGATCTCCCGGATTCGAAGAATACAATACGTTTGCGCTCGGGTAACTATGTGATATGCGCATCTCCTGCAACGAATGTTGGTATTTGTGCTTCCGGTTGATTTCGAACATCGAATTACGACCCGTGGTGCTAACGGACATATCTCTGTCTTGCAATCATCTCGATACCAGCTGGGCCATGTTGGCGATTTCTCGTTGAGAGCTTTTGATTTCTTTCAACATATGTGCCTATTTTCACTTCCTTTATGGGTGAGCTTTAACAGATCATATACAAGGGTTTCCGTTTGTTTGTATGGGATTTGACGTTATTTATGTGCTAAAACCATAGGTTGTTAGGGTTTTCAGCTTTTATACATGTAGCTTCTGCGCTTAGTAATGAAATACTGTGATATCTTTGTGTTTGTCTTCTGTCTTGAAATAAACTTCTACACGGGATACGAATGACAAATATGTTTGATGAGCTGCTTTTATTTCCGTCATTGTCTTTGTACTGATGTACCTTGTTTTGAAATTTTGTAACTGTTACTGTGGAGTCATCTGTGAATCCCCTTGACTTTCATTTGTGTGCTCAAAATGAAAGCCCATCATAGTTTGCTCAAACTTTCTATAGCGCCGGGTGGATCTTGTCAGTTTAATTTTGAGGATTTGGCCGAGGGCCAATTTGAATTTACCGGGAGGGACGAGTTTATCCGATCGTTCTCCAAATTCAATGTTAAATATGATGTCAACAAAGATATCGTCTCTAAAGGGTCTTCCCCGGATATGTTGGGATCTGTTTCCGCCCTTCCTGTTGATAAGGCGAGAGCTGCTTGGGTCCGAGCTCTGGTGGTTTGTACTACTTCTTTCCTGGTCGGTCATAACCGGGAAAAACAACCTGTCATGACCCAAGAGTCTATTGCTCAGGATCTGCAAGTGAATTTGAAGGCTGCTTTTGGGGAGCTTGACCGATTGAGGTCTGAGCTTCCGTCTTCCCTGAAAAGATGTATGGCCTCGCCGTATGTGATGGGACCATCTGGTTCTTATTTGAAGTGGTTTGGCACTGGCAGTGCGCTTGATATGTTTCAGCTTGTACGGAAGCATCATCTCGGATCGACCTTGCTCTTAGTCTAGAAATGGCTGATAAAGTCAAGGTGAATTCCTTTCAAGAGATTCGTACGACGCAGGCAGCGGTTAATAACATCTGATTTAAATGATTCAAGAGTTTGTGTGCCGAGGAGAGTACGACGGTCAACCAATTGTTAGAATATAAGTTCTAGGTTGTTTTGTTAGACATTTGTATTGTATCCGAGGTATGTATCTCGGATACCAATTTTTGTAATGGTTACTCTATTTTGGCTGTGTAACCATGTGAATATTTATGTGATTATCATACTTTCTTGTTGAACTAGTTCATTTCTTCGTATGTAGGTCTAGACTACACTTGTATTAGTTTTGGTGTGTACACCGTGCAGTCACGCGTGTTTATGCCATCTACTCATTGGCCGTTTATCAGTATAAACTTGTACCGACGAGGGCTAGACAATCACCTCTTAAGGGGGTACAAAATAACCTGCATGGGACTTATGTGGATGTCAGAATCCATCTGCCGTTAGCCGGTTATTATTATTATGTGAACTTCATTGTAAATAACATAATGACTAAGTTATTGTAAACGGTAAAAATTCTTTTATTCATTCCTAAAAAGGAAAAACATACACAGAGTCTTTATTAGGAGAAAAAGACATAAATATCAAGATAAGCATGAGTTGAAGTGATCAGTTTCAATCACGGTATCTATCTAAATCTCAGTTTTTTCATTTAGCCACTTTTGTTTCCTTCAACCGTTGTCTTGTCTCGATTAGAGCTCTCACAGCTTTCAGTTCTGGAACGTTTGGATGTCGGATTGAAGGGTTCAGCCTTTTTGTACACACCATTAAATGGTTTCTCCATTCCCAGCCGGTGACGCAAGCCGGTAACTGCCTTCTCTACCTCATTAACAATGACTAGATTTTTACCACTGAAGTGTGCTGATGGGGAAAAAAAGTTAGCCTTTTAAGAACAGATACACGTTTTTCCTCCATGACATGTGGTGTCTTCTATGATTCGGCACATTGCCTATCTCGAGTGCCTTCATTCCCAGGGAAAGGGTGTCGGGTGGATTGAACTATTGCCACACCTCGCCAGGTTGGGAGTTTGAGTATACCATGAGCGGTAGAGGTTATTGCAGCGAACTTCCTGAAGAACTGTCTTCCTAGTATCACATTTGTGGCAGTCACAGATTTGACGACATAAAAGTCGATGACTTCACTACAGAGGTAGGGTTGAGTACCCACCGTGACCGTCGCCTTGAGTCTACCTATGGGCTCTTCAGTGGAACCCGTGAACCTAGAAATGATAGCATTAGATTGTCTCATCTTCCTTTCGACACACTTTGGGAGCTTTGAAAGGCAATGGGCATACAGGACTTCAACTTCACTTCCCGTGTCGGTGTGCATTTCGCTGACCGGGAACCCGTCTATTAAGCCGGTAATTACTATCGGTTCGTCCCTAGAGTGTCGCGCCGGTAATCCCAGGAATGTGATAGTAGCATCTTTCCAGGAGCTTTGCGGAGCGAACTCGTCCTTCTCGATGTTGATCATGTTAATGACAACTTTATCTTTGGCCTTCTCACGCTTCTTGCCGTCTTCCTTTTGCCAACTGAATGTTTTGCTGGGGTCAGCCTTTTTTGAACTTCCGACCTGACAACAAGTGATTAAGTTCGCCTGCCTTGATTTTGGCAATGATTTCACGTATAAGTTCTTTGCATTCATCGGTTTCATAACCGTTGTCTTCGTGGAATTCACAGTATTTGTCTGACTTTTGACCATCACGTTTTTCTAATGGTGCCGGAGGGGTGAACTTTGCCTTTACGGGCTCCGTTAATAGTATCTCTCTTGGAGTTTTGGAAAGGCTGTCAATTAGGGATCCCTTATCGTATGGTCTTCGGCTGCTCTTATCATGCCTATGGTTGTCATGACTTTTGCCGTGGCTGTTGTGGCTTTTATGATAGCTTTCACTGCGTGTGCTGCTGTCATGATGGTGCCTGCTATCGCTTCTCCTTTCCTCTTCTCTTTTCTTTTCATCCCGGTGATACCCAGCCTGTCTTTCTCTTCCAGAGTGTTGGTATTGCCTTGCTACCGTCACAGCATCTACAAATGTACCCGGGATGTTTCATCGGAGTTCAGAGACAAGCGACATGTGTGCATCTTTGTCCAGGCATGTTAAAAACCAGAAAATCTGCTGTGTTTCTGGGAGTCCTGGGAATAATTTTACCGTATTCGATTTGGGCAGAGTAACATTAATGCATCCAATGTTATGGAATAAATGATCTTGTTCACGTATTTATAGATGTTAGGAGGGAATGATGACGTGGCATATGTCACTTTCATGGTTGTAACAAACTTTGCCAATCCCGAGGGGTGACGTGTCACCTTTCCCTTTCATGGGAATAATCGAGCAGATCCTAACAAACTTTCCTAGATTCGTGGGCTGATGTGGTGTGTAACTTGTTTGCACGTTTGCTCCGGGGTCAATTACTCGTTCCGGGATGAAGTGTCTGTTCCGGGACAATGCACTTTCTCTGGGACGGCGTATTTGACCCGAGAAGGTGTCTTTATGTCGGTTTGGAATACTGAACCGGGAAGTGGTGATGGTACCGGTGGCATGTTGGTTCTGGCTAAGGCATCACGGTGCTCTCAGTCTAGCCGGGAAGGTTTTGCTTTCTATTTATTCCAAGTGTTTCTTCACGGTTAAAATCATCATGACTGTCTACATGATGCCGGTTACGTGTATGTCATCCGGACTCTCAGCCTAGCCATTCGTCCGGCGTGGTAAAGTTGTTGAGATGATGCCGGATGAATGTTGGGAGAGGGTCCGTCTTCCGGGACGGACGGTGTGAAAGGACCTGTTCATATACATTATAAATGATTCACAATAGTTGATTTCATTACGAGGTATTTGACCTCTAAATGATACATTTTACAAACATTGCATTCGTTTTTAAAAGACAAACTTTCATCACATCGAAAGTTGACGGCATGCATACCATTTCATAATATATCCAACAATAAATGACTTAATAATATTCTTGATGAACTCAACGACTCGAATGCAATGTCTTTTGAAATATGTCATGAATGACTCCAAGTATATCCCTAGAATGAGCAAATTAACAGCAGAAGATTTCTTTCATACCTGAGAATAAACATGCTTTAAAGTGTCAACCAAAAGGTTGGTGAGTTCATAGGTTTATCATAAGCAGTAAAATTCATCATTTTGATAGACCACAAGATTTAAATACAGTACACCTATCTCGTGTACAAAACCATTTTTCATAATGCTTAGCAGAGTAGGTTCGCATCCTTTTCTCCCCCGTAGGTTGCCTCGCGATTTTTAAATAACCGTACACATATCTCGTGCACAAAAATAATACACATAACCTGTGTATAAAATCATTCTCTCGATACATAACATTCAATTTGATTTCATTGCTCAATATGGTAACCGAGCTTAACATATAATGCGCATCAATAATATCCCCAAAATAGAACATCTCGTCTGTATAATAAATAAACTTCGAAGTACTAAACACCATGCCCACTAGCTCTTCCGTCTAGTGAACATTCTGGGTGGGGGTGTTAAACTCGATAGCTACCTTTAGGATTCACGTGAATTAGGGCCATACCCGATTATAATTATTAGGTTACCAAGCAATAATAATCAAGGGAAAATATTCACAACAATTAGTGGCAATTATCACGTCCAACTAATTCAATAATAATCCATAGAACTTCTGTCTGCATAATAATTCATTCGAGGAATGTTTTGCTTGTATCTATCTCGTCAAACGTTTATAAAAGCATTTCATGTATTCTCAGTTAAAAATATATTTCAAAAGCATTTAATAAAGCAGTTGTAAAAACATCGCATGTATTCTCAGTCCCAAAAATGTAAAGAGTAAAAGGGAATCAAATGAACTCACTATAAAATATTTTGTAGTAAAAATATTCATACGACAATACTGAACAATGCAGGGTTGACTTCGGATTCACGAACCTATATCAAGTATATATATTAACACATATAATCACATAATTCCTTCTATATAATATTTATGTATATTAATTGTTGTAGTTATATAAATATATATCCTTTATTTATGTTTTATATTTTCAGTTATATTTTATATATGGTTATTTTGTAAAATAATCAATATTCATACATATAGTTATATATATATATATATATATATATATATATATATATATATATATATATATATATATATATATATATATATATATATATATATTTTTGTAATTGATATTATATCAAAAATCAATAATTTGTTATAAAAACAACACTATTAATAATAATAATAATGATTCTAGTAATAAGAAAAATGATAATAATAATAATAATAATAATAATAATAATAATAATAATAATAATAATAATAATAATAATAATAATAATAATAATAATAATAATACTAATTATAATGATAATAATTTTAATAATAATACTAATACTATCATTTAATAATAATAATAATAATAGTTATATGTTAATATTGAAAATAATGATTTTAGTAATCTTAATGATAATAATAACAATAATAATAATAAGAATAATAATAATAATACTAATAATAATAATAATAATAATAATAATAATAATAATAATAATAATAATACTAATAATAATAATAATAATAATAATAATAATAATAATAATAATAATAATAATAATAATAATAAAAATAATAATAATAATAATAATAATAATAATAATAATAATAATAATAATAATAATAATAATAATAATAATAATAATAATAATAATAATAATAATAATAATAAGTAAACTACCTCAAAGAAGTAGCCCTTAAAAAAATGCCCAAGTCCGGTTTGAATCCACGACCTCCCGATAACATCCTTAACCATGTACTCCGATTCTATTTTTCTGTAGTAATTCGTGATTTGTTTCCATTTAGCTCGTTAATATGTTCAAGCCCAACAGGAAAAAGAATATCGGCCCAAAATAACTAGGCCCATCTAAAAATACCGACCCAACAATAGGCAGTCCATTAACGGCCCAAATTGATAATCTATATCAATTAAAGAAGCCCAAAAGAAAATTTTTGTGGCCTACTTTGATGAATCTTAACCGAAAATAATATAGCAGCTAATCACCAAATCGGTTCCTCACTAAATCAATCTAGGATTTTATTTCCACATACAGACCCCACCATTATCGTCATAATCTCCATTAAGATTACGATCAATCATACAACATTATTTATAATTATCTTCATGTTATCATTATTAACTTAACATCATCCATTATCATTTTTATAATCTCATCACCTAAACCCTTATCATCATTCATATCATCATGGAATCCTTATTCGTTATTGTAATTGCTATTCATTATCATCGACCCCCCATAGATGATGAATAATAATCGAGCAGGAAGAAAAGGGAGAGCAGTAACCCAGCAGCCCAACATAATAAAGTAGAAGCCCAACATAATTACTTGGATAATGGCTCTAAATAAGTGTAAATGTCCCAACACATAATATAAAGGCCTACGTATCAGTTAATATTGGATTGAGGGTTTTGGTTTTTCTTCTCCTTCTTCCTTTTTACCAACTGGCACAGACAAGTTAGGCATATACTCTGTATTAAATTGGATTTTGATTTGTGGGGTTAAATGGTTATCGGCTGGGTTAAAGAAAAAATAACGCATGTGGCTAAGGAAAGTTAAAGTCTTTGTGGGGTTTATGAACCATTTGCAGAAGATATAAATCAATAATTGTTAGGACCCCGAAGTTGTATAGTGTTAATGTGAAATAAGCTTAAATGAAGGTTCCTTAGAAGTGGGCTATATAAGGAACCTAAGTAGTCCTAATTAGATAGCCATTGCATTGTAACTGAGTTCTAGAAGCTATGGAATGTAATTTGTACCGATTCTCTCTCTTATCGAATCTCCTTCTCACCTACTGAATCTTATTCTATCTTATCATTTCTCTCAATCTCAACATGATCTGACCTATCATTTGGTATCAGAGCAAGACCTTCAACGAAATGAAAGAGTCTCCTACGAATATCGTGTGTATCTTTAAACCATCTTCATACCGAATCTTCAAATCTTCAACACATCTTCATACTCATCTTCGAATATTCATCGAATCTTCATACTCATCTTCATAACTTCATCCAATCTTCGAACCAAACCTTCGAATCTTCGAACAAAATTTTACCGAACCCGAACTTTATTCAAATACCGAATCTCATCAAAATTAACTTTTCTTATTACATATTCACAATAAAAAAAAGGACTACCGAATCTCAAAGATCTGACTTCTACAGTACTGAGTGACCAGATCTATCTTCTCTCTCCTCAAATAATTTTACATCGATCTACAGTAACAGTCATATCTCTCTCTTTTCACTGTACAACATCAGATAAATAAATAAAAAAAATACCGAATCTGACTTTCTACATCGAGCATCATCAGTATATCATCGACCTTCAACATAAATTCATATCACAACAAATTCATAAAACATCATAAACAATCTGATTCATACTCCTACTTTTCGGTACTGTACATTGAGCACCATATATATACACATACCGAATCTAATTCAACTTCATCAATTGATCTTCATCTACATATTTTGCAATCAAATTCGTGATTCTTAACTACAAGTGAACACTCGAAATCATTCTATTTCAATTAACAGCTACGGATTGAAGAATATTCAGACCGTGTTCTTCATCATCCACATCTCAAGCTCGTTTTAGTCTCCGGAACTTTATGAAATGAATTGACAAAAAGTAAAAGTGCAGAAGTGTTGTGATTCAGATCGAGAAACTATCTACAAGTTTATAGATCCTAACTTGCTAAATCGAGATCTAATTTTGGAGTCAAACCTTCGAATTAAAAAGTCCACTGTAATTTCATAAATCAAATTTGAGAGCTGTGATTCATTTCAGGTTATGATTTCGGTTGTCGAGCATTCTAAAGGTTAATTCAAATGTTTTTCATGAAGGATTCATAGTCTGAAGGTGCTTGATTCGAAAATTCAATATTTGGTGGTCTTCATCCTCACGCCTCTGTTCATCACGATTCTAGCAATTTGATGATGTTTTGTCTGAAATTTATTCACAAAAGATCTAAATCGCTGGTCTATGATGCTGTTACAATAGATTTCAAGCATCAATTTAATCGAAGTGAAGCTTGTGAAAATTTCAAAATCTGCCTTGAAGAACACATTCGGTATCTAAACTTGATTCACACTCGGTATTGGATACTCGTATATCATTCGGTATAATATTCGGTATGGATCTATATCTGATTTGAGACTCAATGGTTACAACATTCGGTACTGAAACACATTGAGGAAGCCCACATTACTTACCGAATCTCATTCTATCTTATCGTTTCTCTCAATCTCAACATGATCTGACCTATCAATAATAGTAACAGCAAATATTACCGAACTTATTTCGGTTATGGCTCCACAATTCTTCCATCATCTTTACACGTCATTCCTCATCATGCAATACTCTATAAAAATCAAGTGGGTTACTTAATTTAGTGGGATTTCTTGATTTAGTGGTTGTTGGTCAAAAAGAGAGGAAAAAAAAACGCATGCCAATTCCTTTTTCATTTTAATACTCACCAAGTGGTTGTCACTCTTGTACTTGTCGGCCAAATAACTACACAAGAAGCATAATTGGAACACTTTCTGTAATATATAATATTATCAAGTTGCTAAAGCCTCACTAATATTTAAGGCTGTGTTCGGTTATGCTTGGTTTGTGAGAAAAACATCGAAATGTAGCAGAAATTAACGAGCATCAAAGTAGTAGCAGGTAAGGCTTGTTTGGCCTGGTCCGTTTGATAGAAAAGAGAATAGAAGGCAGGTCTATCAGCGAGCAGTAGTAGGTTGATCATAGTGGTTCGATACCAACAGCAACAACATGAGTTTGCAGGTGGTTTAGTAATTCAAATTAGAGGCAGAAAAGTGGTTCTAACAGATGGGTTAAATGTGATGTTATAAGGTGGTCTCGATTTGTATGATAAATACGTAAGTAGTGTCGTGTTTTGGTGATATTGGTGTCGTTGTAGGGATTCTATGATGGTGGTCTCTTGTCGAAGAAAGAAATTGTATATTAGCCAAGGTGATCGATGTCGTTTATATTGGGTGATGGTTTTATGGTGATGATGAGTGGTTCTCGGACAATAAGAAGGAAGCAGAGAAAGATTTAAAAGGGTGCAAGGGTGGTGAGTTGTTTATGTGTTTTTCTGTTTTTGATTTCAATTGCATTGTGAATATAGAATTATATATAGATAGTAATCGAATATTTGATACAGTAAACTTGATTGTTTGTATTGTAAATTGATTTAAACGTATAACAAAATGCAGACAGGGTTCTTCAAATAAGAAAAAGAAAACAAGAAAAATAAGTCAGATAGTGATGGCTAACAGAATCGTACAATTTCTACTAACAGCTTGATTTGATCAGGTTGTTTGTATTGAGAAGTTCATCTGGACGGGTAACAAGTTGGAGACAGGAAGGACGAGTAAAAAAATATATCTAGAAAGTTGATGTGGATGCCCATCTGAATTTGATTCTTCATCTGCTGAATATATCTAGTAATCTTTGTATCTTACTGAATTATTATATCTGATTTTTGATTCTCTCAGATTTTTATTGTGTATCTGTGATTCGATTCGTAACCAATTTAGAGACAGAAAACAAAAATCCATACAGTTTGATGGTAATGTGAAACTGATTGGTAACAGATTTTAGATTTACTCTTGTGATTAAGCATTGATTTGTACGATTTATTTGGATAGAGGGACAAATCACTACAGCTTTGAAAAGGATATGAAACAGATTATGATTCCTCATCTGCTTTTATATATATAATTATAATTAATATTAAAGAATAATAATGATATAATAATAATACATATTAATATTAAAAATACTAATAATAATAGAATTAATAGTTGTAATAATATCTAAATAACACTAGTAATAATAAAATTAATGATAAAAGTATTAAAAGTATAGATATTAATAAATTTAAATAAAAATGAAAATTTTTAGTAATAACAATAATATTAATTAAAATAATAATTGATATCATAATTTTACTATTAATTATAATAATAATAATAATGATATTAATAATAATATGATAAAACTATAACAAATTAAATGTATCAACTTCATATTTATATATTATATGTTATAATAATATTAATAATAAAAATAATAATAATAATATTAATAATAATGATAAGAACAATAACAATAACATAAAAATTATATTTTTAACTTGTAATTACATTTAATATATTAATATTACAATTATATAACATTTATTTAATTTTTATAAATTTTATATATAATAGAAATAATTATTAATATAAATCATATAGATATTTATATATATTTATTTTTTAATAGTACTTAATTATTTCATTTATCATTTTACACCTTTAATTCCAATTTAATAAAGTGTATTTTATTAACTCAAAACATTATATATATACCCTTATATTTATTTTGATATATATATATATATATATATATATATATATATATATATATATATATATATATATATATATATATATATATATATATATATATATATATATTCACATTTATTTACACACAATTGTTCGTGAATCGTCGGGCATAGTCAAAGATTAACTGAATCCATATATACCATTCAAAAATTTTGAGACTCAACATTACAGACTTTGCTTATTGTATCGAAATCATATAAAGATTAGGTTTAAATTTGGTCGGAAATTTTCGGGTCGTCACAGTACTACCCGTTAAAGAAATTTCGTTCCGAAATTTGAGTGAGGTCGTCATGGCTAACAATAAAAATGCTTTTATGACGAATATGAGTTGATAAATAGGGTTTTATCATTATTGAAAAATATAGATAAAACGATTCGATTATGTGGAGCGTTCGAGTGAAGCTGTCGCAAAAGATTGAGATAGAGATTTAACTTTTGATGTAGTCACGGTGGATTTCCAGAATTCAAGGAATGAAAATCTTCGAAATCTATATAAGATTTGATTCTTCGATAATTAAGGAAATTTAGGATCCTCTTTAATTAAATGCGATAATCTGTCTCGATTGCTATGTCTGATATTTCACTATAAATTCACCTTCATTTGTTTCCTTATTGTCACCATTCTCATCCTACTTCAAGTCAAGCAAATAATGGTTCAGAATTCGTAGGTATAGAGTTTTGAATGACTATAATATTCTAAGCAGAAAGGAATGTATTAGCACGATTTGATTTGTCAAATTACTAGTATATCCAGGAAAGATAGAACTATTAAGTAATTATGTTCTTGATATATTTAGAGGTTAAATAGAACGAAAGAGTTATGTAACATGGTCTATGATGACGGTATGATCTGTGAACCATCATCAAGTTCCATTAGAAATTCAGCATGACTTACTGTAATATAATCACGTTGGTCGGGCGTCATTATATTATACTAACTCATGCTCCAATTCCCTACACTTCTCTAAAAACCATTCATAATTCAACTCAAATTTTAAAGAAAATTTAGAAATTAAAGTAATTTCCTTTATGATGTAACATATATAGCACGATGAGATAGATAATTTCAGACAAAGATATTTATGAAGGTATCTTCAGAAATATCGAAGATATTTATAACGAAAGATACGATGATCTCTTAGAATTTAGAATATTTA
This sequence comes from Rutidosis leptorrhynchoides, assembly GCF_046630445.1. Lineage (NCBI taxonomy): Eukaryota > Viridiplantae > Streptophyta > Magnoliopsida > Asterales > Asteraceae > Rutidosis > Rutidosis leptorrhynchoides. The sequence continues at coordinate 343,502,054 of NC_092338.1, read as the reverse complement.
GAATCAAAAGATGTTGAAGAAATATGTCCGCAAGGATTTAGAATAGATAAGGAGCAAGATATTCGCTAGAGATTTTGTCAGTTACAGAATCATCTGGATTCATTAAGTATAGGTTTAGTCTTTGTGGTGTGTCTACAGTTTCCTTCATAGTTTGCTCAATCAGTTTTCCAGTACCACTTTTCTTATTGAGTGTTTCCAACACTCCATTCTTTATCATCAAACTTTTGGCCATTAAGACCATCTACAACTTTTGCTGCTTCATCAGCATTCTCATATCTGAATTATTGGTTATCAATCCGAGGTGTTTTCAAGAGTTTGAAGGATTTGAATGAAGATTGTAATTGTCAAAATTCAAATGATGTTTAAGATGGAATCAAGGGACAAACTTGAGGAAATGTTTAACTGTAGAAGATGTAGCTTATTAACGATATCAAAATGTGTTATAATTTATATTTCCTACTCTTTTAATACTTTTTAATTGTCCAAAGTTAGTAGTCCAATAATCCAATAGTCCAATATATAATTTTAGCATTTAAAATATTTAAGATCAGAAGATGATGAAGAAATTTTACTTAGTTAATTAATTGGTTACTATTAAATTTTTTTTTGTCCATTATTTTCTTCATTATGCCACTTGTCAAATCTTGACTTGGATTCTGGTCGGTCAATATCTGAATATGAAATTGAATTTGAATGAAAATGATTATTTTGCGGTGAACAGATACGTATGTCTGCGGAGTTGAATTGGAAAGATAACGATTGTTAAATCGTAATTGAAGAATGTATCGTGTAATATATTAATGTGAAATCTAAATATTTCTCGGGTATTACCTACCCGTTAAAATATTTTCATCATTAATAGTTTGTACAAAGGAATTTTTAATTATAACTTTATAAAAATATACTTACATATATATTGTCTTCAGATGTAATCATGGATTTAATGAGTCAATATGGTATTAAACTTATCTGATTTACGGTTAGAACTAGAGTACATAATCTCTAAAATATTAGAAATTACATAATCGTCAGGTAGAACGAAGATAAATGACGTAGAATGATGGTAGAACGATGATTAGGTTCGAGGTCTAGGTTGTGATGTTGAGGCATGTGATGTTGAAACTTGGGTTGTTGGTGCTGGTGATGTTGCTGAAGCTGGTAAGTTTTGCACCATATTCTCCAAATTGATTACTCGAGTGCTAAGTTCATTGACTCCATCTATTACTCTGTGACGATTGGCGATTTGAACAAGGGAATGAATAAGGTTTAGAATTATGGATAGAATATAATTGTGACGAGCTACCCTGGAAATGAGGCTGAAAATGGTGTTTCGGATAGGTTCGCCGGTAAGTGCTTCAGGTTCTTCGCCAAGAGGTGAATTCGGTTGGTGGAAGGGATCGCCTTCTTCGCGTCTCCATTGATTAAGTCGACTACGAACCCATCCCCAATTCATCCAGAATTGGTGATGACTGATTTGTTGATCCATTCCGGTTATACTGCTTTCGGAGCTCGAGTGAAAATCCATATCGGAATTTGAGGGACTTGAACTAGTGACGAATTCCATTTCGTATGATTGATTAAAGGATTTTTCGATATGAAATAATTTTCCGGCTATCGGATGATATTCTATTTATATAGAATATCTATATATATAGAACAAAAGATTTTGTAGCTTACGGAGGAATTACGGAATATGTCAGACAAAGTTTACAGTAATAGATATGCTAAGATATGGATTAGCAGATACGCTAAGATATGAATTTTGTCTATACACTATTCATGCAGTCAATGCAGTAAGATGTGTCTAGACTAAGATTGATAAGCAAGTGATTCTATAAGAATGATAAGCAGGTAATTTCCTAAGGATGATAAGCAGGTAATTTTTGACAAGAAATGATAAGCAAAACTTTTGACATGCAGACATGGTCGAAGTCCAGATTTACTAGTGCATCTTAACAACTATCAGTCAGACACACTAATGCAAGACCTGGTTCGCTAAGACCACCGCTCTGATACCAACTGAAAGGACCCGTTCATATACATTATAAATGATTCACAATATTTGATTTCATTACGAGGTATTTGACCTCTAAATGATACATTTTACAAATATTGCATTCATTTTTAAAAGACAAACTTTCATCACATCGAAAGTTGATGACATGCATACCATTTCATAATATATCCAACCATAAATGACTTAATAATATTCTTGATGAACTCAACGACTCGAATGCAACGTCTTTTGAAATATGTCATGAATGACTCCAAGTATATCCCTAGAATGAGCAAATGCACAGCGGAAGATTTCTTTCAAACCTGAGAATAAACATGCTTTAAAGTGTCAACCAAAAGGTTGGTGAGTTCATAGGTTTATCATAAGCAGTAAAATTTATCATTTTGATACACCACAAGATTTAAATACAGTACACCTACCTCGTGTACAAAACCATTTTTCATAATGCTTAGCAGAGTAGGTTCGTATCCTTTTCTCCCCCGTAGGTTGCCTCGCGATTTTTAAATAACCGTACACATATCTCGTGCACAAAAATAATACACATAACCTGTGTATAAAAATCATTCTCTCGATACATAACATTCAATTTGATTTCATTGCTCAACATGGTAACCGACCTTAACATATAATGCGCATCAATAATATCCCTAAAACAAAACATCTCCTCTGTATAATAAATAAACTTCGAAGTACTAAACACCACGCCCACTAGCTCTTCCATCTAGTGAACATTCTGGGTGGGGGTGTTAAACCCGGTAGCTACCTTTAGGATTCGCGTGAATTAGGGCCATACCCGATTCTAATTCTTAGGTTTCAAGCAATAATAATCAGCAGAAAATATTCACAACAATTAGTGGCAATTATCACGTCCAACTAATTCAATAACAATTCACATAACTTCTTTCTGCATAATAATTCATTAAAGGAATGTTTTGCTTGTGTCTATCTCGTCAAACGTTTATAAAAGCATTTCATGTATTCTCAGTTAAAAATATATTTCAAAAGCATTTAATAAAGCAGTTGTAAAAATAGCGCATGTATTCTCAGTCCCAAAAATGTAAAGAGTAAAAGGGAATCAAATGAACTCACTATCCAATATTTTGTAGTAAAAATATTCATACGACGATACTGAACAATGCAGGGTTGACCTCGAATTCACGAACCTATATCAAGTATATATATTAACACATATAATCACATAATTCCTTCTATATAATATTTATGTATATTAATTGTTGTAGTTATATAAATATATATCCTTTATTTATGTTTTATATCTTCAGTTATATTTTATATATGGTTATTTTGTAAAATAATCAATATTCATACATATAGTTATATTAATATATATATATATATATATATATATATATATATATATATATATATATATATATATATATATATATATATATATATATATATATATATATATATATATTTGTAATTGGTATTATATCAAAAATCAATAATTTGTTATAAAAACAATACTATTAATAATAATAATAATAATGATTCTAGTAATAAGAAAAATGATAATAATAATAATAATAATAATAATAATAATAATAATAATAATAATAATAATAATAATAATAATAATAATGATAATAATTTTAATAATAATACTAATACTATCATTTAATAATAATAATAATAGTTATATGTTAATATTGAAAATAATGATTTTAGTAATCTTAATGATAATAATAAGAATAATAATAATAATAATAATAATAATAATAATAATAATAATAATAATAATAATAATAATAATAATAATAATAATAATAATAATAATAATAATAATAATAATAATAATAATAATAAGTAAACTACCTCAAAGAAGTAGCCCTTAAAAAAAATGCCCAAGTCCGGGTTTGAATCCGCGACCTCCCGCTAACCCGATAACATCCTTAACCATGTACTCCGATTCTATTTTTCTGTTGTAATTCGTGATTTGTTAACATTTAACCTGTTAATATGTTCAAGCCCAACAGGAAAAAGAATATCGGCCTAAAATAACTCGGCCCATCTAAAAATACCGACCCAATAATAGGCAGTCCATTAACGGCCCAAATTGATAATCTATATCAATTAAAGAAGCCCAAAAGGAAATTTTCGTGGCCTACTTTGATGAATCTTAACCGAAAATAATATAGCAGCTAATCACTAAATCAATCTAGGATTTTATTTCCACATACAGACCCCACCATTATTGTCATAATCTCCATTAAGATTACGATCAATCATACAACATTATTTATAATTATCTTCATGTTATCATTATTAACTTAACATCATCCATTATCATTTTTATAATCTCATCACCTAAACCCTTATCATCATTCATATCATCATGAAATCCTTATTCGTTATTGTAATTGCTATTCATTATCATCGACCCCCCATACATGCTGAATAACAATCGAGCAGGAAGAAAAGGGAGAGCAGTAACCCAGCGGCCCAACATAATAAAGTAGAAGCCCAACATAATTACTTGGATCACGGCCTTAAATAAGTTTAAATAGCCCAACACATAGTATAAAGGCCTACGTATCAGTTAACATTGGATTGAGGGTTTTGGTTTCTCTTCTCCTTCTTCCTTTTTACCAACCGGCACAGACAAGTTAGGCATATACTCCGTATTAAATTGGATCGTGATTTGTGGGGTTAAATGGTTGTCGGCTGGGTTAAAGAAAAAATAACGCATGTGTCTAAGGAAAGTTAAAGACTTTGTGGGGTTTATGAACCATTTGCAGAAGATATAAATCAATAATAGTAACAGTAAATAATACCCAACTTATTTCGGTTATGGCTCCACAATTCTTCCATCATCTTTACACGTCATTCCTCATCATGCAATACTTTATAAAAATCAAGTGGGTTACTTGATTTAGTGGAATTTCTTGATTTAGTGGTTGTTGGTCAAAAAGAGAGAGAGAAAAAACGCATGTCAATTCCTTTTTCATTTTAATACTCACCAAGTGGTTGTCACTCTTGTACTTGTCGGCCAAATAACTACACAAGAAGCATAATTGGAACACTCTCTGTAATATATAATATTATCAAGTTGCTAATGCCTCACTAATATTTAAGGCTGTGCTCGGTTATGCTTGGTTTGCGAGAAAAACATAGATATGTAGCAGCAATTAACGAGCATCAAAGAAGTAGCAGGTAAGGCTTGTTTAGCCTGGTCCATTTGATAGAAAACAGAATAGAAGGTAGGTGTAGCAGCGAGCAGTAGTAGGTTGATCATGGCGGTTCGATACCAACAGCAACAACATGAGTTTGCAGGTGGTTTAGTAATTCGAATTAGAGGCAGAAAAGTGGTTCTAACAGATGGGTTAAATGTGATGTTATAAGGTGGTCTCTGTTTGTATGATAAATATGTAAGTAGTGTCGTGTTTTGGTGATATTGGTGTCGTTGTAGGGATTCTATGGTGGTGGTCTCTTGTTGAAGAAAGAAATTGTATATTAGCCAAGGTGATCGATGTCGTTTATATTAGGTGATGGTTTTATGGTGATGATGAGTGGTTCTCGGACAATAAGAAGGAAGCAGAGAAAGATTTAAAAGGGTACAAGGGCGGTGAGTTGTTTATGTGTTTTTCTATTTTTGATTTCAATTGCATTGTGAATATAGAATTATATATAGATAGTAATCGAATATTTGATGCAGTAAACTTGAATGTTTGTATTGTAAATTGATTTGGACGTATAACAAAACGCAGACAGGGTTATTCAAACAAGAAGAAAAAAACAAGAAAAATAAGTCAGATAGTGATGGCTAACAGAATCGTACGATTTCTACTAACAGCTTGATTTAATCAGGTTGTTTGTATTGAGATGTTCATCTGGACGGGTAAGAAGTTGGAGACAGGAAGGACGAGTAAAAAAAATATCAAGAAAGTTGATGTAGATGCCTATCTGAATTCGATTCTTCATCTGTTGAATATCTAGTAATCTTTGTTTCTTACTGAATTATTATATCTAATTTTTGTTTCTCTCAGATTTTTATTGTGTGTCTATGATTCAATTCGTAACCAATTCAGAGACAGAAAACAAAAATCCATACAGTTTGATGGTAATGTGAAACTGATTGGTAACAGATTTTGGATTTACTCTTGTGATTAAGCACTGATTTGTACGATTTATTTGGATAGAAGGACAAATCACTACAGCTTTGAAAAGGATATGAAACAGATTACGATTCCTCATCTGCTTATATATATATAATTATAATTAATATTAAAGAATAATAATGATATAATAATAATAATACATATTAATATTAATATTAAAAATACTAATAATAATAGAATTAATAGTAGTAATAATATCTAAATAACACTAGGAACAATAAAATTAATGATAAAAGTATTAAAAGTATAGATATTAATAAATTTAAATAAAAATGAAATTTTTTAGTAATAACAATAATATTAATTAAAATAATAATTGATATCATAATTTTACTATTAATTATAATAATGATATTAATAATAATATGATAATACCATAACAAATTAAATGTATCAACTTCATATTTATATATTGTATGTTATAATAATATTAATAATACAAATAATAATATTAATATTAATAATAATGATAAGAACAATAACAATAACATAAAAATTATATTTTTAACTTGTAATTACATTTAATATATTAATATTACAATTATATAACAATTATTTAATATTTATAAATTTTATATATAATACAAATAATTTTTAATATAAATCATATAGATACTTATATATATTTATTTTTTAATAGTACTTAATTATTTCATTTATCATTTTACACCTTTAATTCCAATTTAATAAAGTGTATTTTATTAACTCAAAACATTATATATATATATATATATACCCTTATATTTATTTTGATATATATATATATATATATATATATATATATATATATATACACATTTATTTACACACAATTGTTCGTGAATCATCGGGCATCGTCAAAGATTAACTGAATCCATATAAACAGTTCAAAAATTTTGAGACTCAACATTACAGACTTTGCTTATCGTATCGAAATCATATAAAGATTAGGTTTAAATTTGGTCAGAAATTTTCGGGTCGTCACACGGTGCCGGGTAAGATCCTTGTCGGGATGCTTGTTTGTTTTGAGACGGATCTTTATGCGTATCATTAAGTGGACCTCCGGTCAATAAGTAGGAGAAAAGTTTTTTAAAAAATAAGATCAAATTAAAAATAAAATTGAGACGCCATGAAAATGGTAAATTCAAATTTCTATGGGTTTTAAATCTTGCCTGAAATTTAATTTAGGCTCTAAGAGTCAGTCAAGTCATCAATAAATCGACGCTTGCTGTTGACTCAATAACTGGAGCCAACTATAATAGTATAATAGTACATATAAATAGGTAAAACTTAGAGTTAAATTTAATTTTTACATCGACATTCTGACATATTTTGGATAAAGATATATAGCATTAAATTTCGGCTCCCGATGAAGTTAAATTTAATTTTTGATTCTATTTGTTTCACGTCTTCTGTTTGGATTAGTAGTAGAAGAAATTCTGATGTAAATTGAAACATATGACTATTGAAGCCATTATAATATGTGGTCTTTCACTAGCTCCTTTTTAGGGGGGGGGGGGGTGGTGGGAGGGTTTGAGTTTAATATTTAATAAAAATTGAGTTGTTCAAAAAAAAAAGTACTTAAAGTTGGTTCATGAATAGTTTTAGATCCACTCAATATAGGGATTAAAAATTGGGCCAATCTAAAGATACATACGTTTCACTGTTAGAGATTAACATATGAGAATTCATACACAATATATGTCGTTGGTCTAGTATGTGTCCAATTGCGTGGATGTCTCTAAACTTTTTTTTTTACTTGGTAGGTCATCGTGGTTCGCACGAGTTACGTGGTTGGTCTTTGACACCGACGATCATTAAAAATCTTGTTAAATCAAATCACGTGCCTTTTTTTTTTTTGGCGAAGAACGTAATATTATGAATAAAGAAAAATAGACCCAATGATCTAGGCCGTTACAAGAGTTGTTACATTGACAGATATTAATCTGTTTGACGATACCACAAGTGTTCAAACGTGAACTATGACCGTGAAAATTACCCTATTACAATAACATTAGTACAACAACAATGACCAGATGTTGCTGCTTCGTGAAGTAACCGCCGCCTAGACCACCGAATCATGAAAAAAGTCCTCACCTGAACTGAAGTCAGCAACAACGAACAACAATCCACGAGCCCACCCACCAAACCGCATTAACCCCAAACAAATAACACCGAACCCAAATCGCTCGCCGGGCAACCCAAGAACACCCACCCCGAAACCGCATCAACCAGAAACCCAAATCATAACCCCGTTGGCCAGCACAACCAAGCAAACCCAAACAGCAAACAACTCGGAAACCCTAACCTGTCAAAACCCTACCATACGGATGATCGGGCACCAACCGAGAATATTACTCCAGGAGATCAATCTTTTGGCGCTTAACAACCCTAAAGTCACTAAGGCGACAACAACACCGGACCATTCCGAACCGAATCCGGCGACGAGGAAGATGGAACGAGCGGGATCAGACCCAACGAAACCGCCAAGGGACAAACGAACATAAGGCCCACAAAATCGAACAACCTCACACAAAACCCAAACCAACTAGCTGAACGACCGACCAACACGCCAGACTCCAGCGAGAGTCAATCAACGATGCAGACCCAATGAGGTGAAATGAGGGTGAAGCAAAACTGTCATTTTGTAAAAAAAATAAGGAAAAAAAAGAAGAGAGTGGTGGTGAACCAGAGAAAGTTCACTGGTACGACCACCAAGAAGAAACCCACAGCGGTCGGAAAAAATGGCGACAGTGAAAAAAAAAACCTTACCACACATCCACAGACCTCTAAAGGAGGTCGTCGCCTATAGAGAAGGAAGGTAAAGACTGTCGCCGACATAGAAGAGCACAACCAAACCCTAACCCGCCGAAATCACAACGACCAATGATCTCAGTAGCACCTCCGGCGAGCAGAATGCACGTGAGAACCCTCACAGCACTCGCCGCCTGCTGCCATAGGTAACCGGAAAACACCATCGAAACGGAAGTTGCCGGAGAAGAGCGAAAGAAGCGTGGATCTGAACCGGGAAGGAGAGGAAAGCATTAAAAAAGCAAGAAAGTAAACGCCTGACCTCCGGTGAGCTGCCGGAGGCCGTAACGGCGGCGGAAAAAAATTAGGGTCTGCAAAAGTGAAAAAGAAAATGGCAGGAGAAATATATATAAGAGAGAGGAAAGTAGAACCTTAAATTAGTGAGTTACCTTGTAAGTAGTAGTCTTTGGAGAGAAATTAATGGAAGGGTAAAGAAGAAAATGATAAAACAAAGTAAAGAAAATCTTACCGGAAAAATCAAAGAAATTAGCCGGAAGAAAATAGATCTGAGAAAAAGAGATGCGCACGGTAACCAATAGAGAGAGAAATTTAATTTATCACAAAAGTATGTCTAATCACGTGCCTTGCATGTGAGTTTATTTTTCGTTTTTTTACTCTTTTTATATCCTGTTGCATTAAGCACTCAAACATCAAATTTATCATCTTTTCAACACTTCTTAATACTGGTAGATCTATTCATCGATCATCTTATTTTAACACTTTTTGACACTAGCAGATATATTCATTGATCATAGTATCATACATAGATATTCATTAATCATAAATAAATATTCATTCATTTTCATCACTAATTATCATTAAACATTTCAATTTTGTATAAACGATTGAGATCGAAATGGAGACACATCTAGTATATGCAGAAAATGAAAATTAATAGTATCACTCAAAATTCAGTATTTCAAACTTACAAGAACATAATCACCCTAACCATGTACATCATGACCAGTGCTTTCAACAATCCTATTAACTACACCACCACCTCCATACTTTCAAAATCAACCTAATCCAATATCTACACTAATCAACAAAGGTTTTAAATAAATCATTTTCCTCATATGATATCAACTCCTCAAAAAGTTAACTCAAAAAAGAAAAAAAAGAAAAAACAAAAAAACCTAAAAGAAAACCAGAATTTAACCCATTTTGCAAGTAAACTTAATAACCATGACCTTGAACACGTAATCAATAACAATGAAGTCTCAAATTTGAAATTGGGAGTCGGGCAATTAGCATGTAATAGGATTTAAGGAAATTTATTAACGAATGTTAAAATCGAGGACCAACCACGTAACTTGTGTAAGTCAAGGTGACCAATCAAGTTTCAAGTCAAATAATGTTTAGAAACATCAACACAATATGACACAAATCTTGGGGACTATCGTTGTAATATTGTCTAATTCATATATATCTATACATCTATATCTATCTATACATCTTAATAAATCAAGGGAATAAATTCAATGTAACATCTCCTCATTAAACATTGACATGACAATGTCTACTTTTAATTGGTTTATAGTATGAAGGGCTATTGACATGGAGTTATTGCAAAATTTGCTATTCGGAGATTAATCGATCGGGACTTTGAAAAGATTAATTGGCAATTCAGAGATTGATCGGAGATTAATCGGATTGTACTGTATATATCTACATATTAAATTTTAAAAATTATATGTGTAAATATAGAAAAAACCATAAATATAAAAATAAACTTTAACATAATTATTTAAAGTGTTCATTTTGCTCCAAAATTATAAATTTATAGTTTAAATTCATGTTAAAATGTTAATCATTTTTTACTTTGACCGATTTTGGTTACTAAATTCAGTATTATTGACCCATCAATTGACGTTAACCGTTTAACTAAACGAACTTTTGTAAATCGTAACAGATTTCTCTTAAAAATGATTAATCGGAGATTATTCAGCGAGTAATCGGGTTTTTTACTAACACTTGTTACGGTTACGGGTGTACAAAATTCACATTCAATAACCTTGAATCCACAGTTACCTCACGCCATTTCAAACGCACGAAACAGTGTATCCAGACATAACTCTGCTACAAATCCTAATTCATCAATTGTTTCGTTCTTGAATTGATTCATTATGTTTACGATACTTCTTTGAATTGCAATCCATCAATTGAAGCGGAATTACGGTATGTTTTCTTCATCATATAGTTTGTGTTTGATTTCAATCATCAATCAATACGATATCTGTGAAATCGTTCAAATCTTCATAACCTAATTTTTTTCATTATATGCAGAATATAAAAATTAAACCTTGCAAACCGTCTAACCGGGTATATAGTTCTCATTGGACGATTCAATTGGACACATTTGGTTAATTTTCATGTTCTCTCAATTTCTTAATGCTTATTCAAATTTATAATCTAATTACCTGTAATTTTGATGCAGATCTTCGTTATGTTGTAGGGATAGAAATTGAGTTTGTTCAACTTTTTTAGTTATAAGTAGTTGTTATTTTGTTTCAATTTCATTTTTTCTCAATTTCTTATTACTTATTTAAATCTATATTATATGCGTAACCTTTTTGGCTTGTGGTATTCTGAATTTTTTTGATAATAATGGTGTTTGTTTAACTTTTAGTTACTGAATAAAATAAAGTCAAGAATCTCAAACTGCATAATGTTGATGACCAAAATCATTTGAGGTAACTGTTAAGGCTTACTTAAAACTCTTTAATTGTATGCTTTTTTACAGTTATAATTTTGCAACATATGGAATGTGGAAATATAAATAAGAGTGTACATGCATTGAAATCATTCACAACTCATTGTCTCTTTTACTCATGTAACTCACTTTATTGCGTATAGGTAGCCAAATGGGCGGGTCAGGTGGGTGTAAAGATATATCATATATGTATAGTCAACTTTGTCCAGTTTTATAGTTGCATTTATGTTGATTTTTGTATCTTTTATATCAGTGGTAGCAGAGGAACTTGTAACGAAGATGACGGATCAACTTAATTGTGATAATGGTATGAATGGTGATCGTTTGTCTTTTATCAATCAATCGATTGGTCTGATTTTGGTTGTATCGTTTGTCAATCAAAAGATTGTCTCCACAAATTTGTTGTTCTTTTCTTACAGAAAATTGTGCATGACTGTTGACTAGATGATTCATAGATGTTTCATCGATGAATTTTGATGATAATTCATAGATGTTTCATCCAATTATTGTATTCATAATACAAATATGAAATATATTCTAATTTGATCAGGTATGTCATTTTCACAAATTGTATAATGGCAGTTAATGAGCTATGATTCACACACAAACAATATGATGGCTGTCAGGTTTCAATGTGATGGAAAATGGATGTATTCAGGTTATGAAGATGGAACTGTTAAGATTTTGGATTTATGGTCAGTCAACATTCATGTTATTTTGGTAAAATATACATGGTTTCGAATATTGATCTCCGGTATTTGAAATGTGGAACAGGGCGCCAGGTTGTTAGCGAGATCACGAAAGTCGTGCTTCTGTTAACATAATTGTTTTGCATCCCAATCAGGTGTTTGTTTTTTCTTGAGTAATAATAAAATCTACTTTTAGCTCAGATGATTTTTGTTATACTTGTAACTTTTATATTGTGAAATGTCTGTGTTAGTGCAAGCCATTGAACTAAATAATTTAATATAGCCGTAACTACAACTTAGTTCTTTGTTTTGACTAATGTTAGACCATCAGTTATGCTCGGGTTTGTTATTTAGGTTACTAAACCAACCCAAACCATCATCATGGATTGATATTGTGTTGATTCGTTGGTTTACCTAAATAGTAATATGAAAATTGTAACAAAAAAGTAATTTAAATTTAAAAGACACGTAATAACACTATTGCTATTATTATGTCTATTTTTTTTTTTGTTTTTATTATTTAGAATATCATAGTCACTTTTAGATTACACATCCAAGAACCACCTAAGACATAAAAAAATCCAAATTTTTTAGATCACGAAATCGGATCAGATTTGATTGTTTAGTCTCTGTTTGAAGGGTTTGGTGGTTAGGACTTAATTGTTACCAAACTGAACCAATTGCATACTAATGTTAAATTGTTGTTGGCTTTGCAGACGGAGCTTATATCTGGAGATCAAAATGGGAATATACGTGTATGTGATTTGACTGCAAACTCTTGCAGCTGCGAGCTGGTACACGATGATTTTTGTACCTATATTCTTTTAAAATATATATATTCACTAATTCAGGTGCCAGCGCTGCGAGCATGTTATGTTTGTGTGCCCATTTTAGTCAATTGTAGAGGTGGCACTTTCAACCCATTAATAAAAACGGGCCAGTTTTGGTCAAATTTAAAAACTTTGTTGTAAATGTAACCCATCAAGCAGGTCAAACTGATTGTAAGTTGCATAAGTTGTTATGTAATCTGTTAAATCGATTTAATAAAACCTGGCCCGATCATTTTGACGCAGATAAAAGTTACCTATTTCGGCATGTTTATTAACCCATCTATAGTCTATAAAGCCTACTGATCACTGTATGATGTGTTACAGACCATGACAAACTTCGAGCCACTTCACAAGCTACAGGCTCATGTAAGTGGAATTCTTAAATGTCTCCTTTCACCCGAGTTTTGTGAGCCTCAACGGTTAGATCTCTCAAATCTTTTGTGGTGTTACCTGAATGATATCATAGAGTTTTTAGTGTCTGTTGTTTCATGTAATAAGTAGTCACAATCTATAGATGCTTATGCTATAAACACGTTACTATTTTGTGGTGTTACCTAAATGATTTTTGTTTTCTATATATGAGGGTTTTGATGTAAATCTATATATTGAATGCAACTCTCGTAAGACTTTGGATAACTAGGACTTATATTCACGGTAATTTGTTAGATGCGTGTTGATTTATTTTGTTTATCAATTAGTGTAACGACCTAGCCCGAGGCCTTCAGGACGTGAGGTGATCCATAGGTCCCAACAACATTCGTACATCGGTTAGTCAGCTCAGCTGACTCTCGTGATGTGATTATCCATATCTTCAACCAGAGTGCGGTAATTGTAAAGTTAAATACCTGAGAATACATGCATAAAAGACGGTTAACGTAACGTTGGTGAGTTCAGAGGTTTTAGTTGCACAAGTAAAACGATTTGAACACAAGGATTCAAAGTTTAAATCAGTTTGTGATCTGTCGTGAAAATAGTTTTAAAAGGTTTCACAGATCACACATAAGTTGACGGTAAAATGAATCACAAGTTCTCAAGTTCGTAAATAGTTTCATGATTTACTAGTTTTAAAATTTATAATAGCCTGAACCTAAGTAGGATCATAAGATCACAAGTTTTGAAATAGCTTACCAGTAACATGGATCACAAGAATTCAAGTTCATAAATAGTTTGACCATAACACAATTAACAAGATCTCAAATTTATAAATTATTTCACGTTTCACAAAATTTCAAGTTTATAAGCAGTTCTACGGATAATAAGTTTTCACAGCTATCAAACAGTACTGTGGACCACAAGATTTTATAAAATAACAACAGTTCATGTTTGAAGCTAGTTTCCAAACGGTTATCAAGTTTGTTTAAAAACAGTTTAACATATATTCCATATACAAGAGCTCCCAATATTGAACTTAACCAATTGGATACATAAGTATCCCTACCCGAAAAGTTTAGTCACTCATAATCCAAAAGTGACCCATAACGAAGGCTGAGCATCCGACTAGTTTAACCACTAAGTCCGGATGTGGATGTCAATCCCAAATAGATCTATCCCCATTATTCGCGTTTACCATAATCCAGTAATTAACAATATTAGAATCTGGATTTGAGTGGATTATAAATATTACTCCATAGAATATAGTTTAGTTACTCATGTCCACAGCGTAAAACATAAGAGAAACATAATTCTCATTGCAAGATACAAAGTGTTTAAAAGGAATCACAAACTTCACTTATATCAAGCATGTAGTAAAAAAAATAAACATGTTTTGATAGCAAAAAGCATGTAATAAAACATCAAGCATGATTCTCAGCCCAAAAATATTGAAAAGGAGAACTATGAAACTCACTTTGCAATAAACAAGTGTTCGTGTTGTCAGTTGCGGTGTCAAAGCTAACTGATGAAATTCGAGACATTGTACCTAAGTCAATTGGTTTAGGTCAGAGACTATATTATATTAAATGTAGTGTTTGATTAAGTTTATGATCTGATTTGGTAAGTTTTACGTATTCGTTTCAGTTTTTGGTTTCGTTTAGTACTTAGTTTTCTAACTTAGTATTTCTAGATTTTTTTACTTCGAACCATCACTTTGACCCTATTGTTTCTCCCAAAATACACATCCATTTAGGATAAGATTACCACCTCCGAAAAGGTTTTTGTGTCTTGTTTCCAACCATGTAAGGTTCCATCTCAGATTCAAAATAAAAGTTGGTCAAAAGTTCATCCTCTTGCAGGTGTGCAAAACTGTCTAGATTTACACTATAAGCTTCCATGCTAGCTTAAAAATAGTAAAACACAATTATTTGACTTAAGATTTTTACAGAAAGTTTAGAAGATGTAAATAAACATATGTAAAAAAGAATTCATCTCCAGGTCTTCATTAACCTAGTTTTTATAGGAGGTGTTCTAGACCATTATTAGACTACAACAATTTCATACGTCAACTTGGGATTGCCATTTATCCATGATTACTACATGGTTTTAAGTGGTTCAAATTGTGATTTACTCCTATATGTGTGCCATTTAAAGAATAAAAGCTTATATTTCTAGAACCTTTTTAGTTTTTGATTTTTACTTAATCCTTTAGACCTTGGTCAGATCTGCCCAAAATCTGACATGTAGTGAGAAAATAAAATTGAAAAATACCTTTATCTTTGAGAAAATTCATGAAAACTTTACATAGAGTCAAGAACATATATATGAACATGGATTAAAATTATAAAGTCTAGATTCAAATTCTAAGTTAGTTTTAAGTCGTGAACATAAAAAGGCTGATTTAGACAGATTCATGTTTATGAAGTTTCTATGTGTTTTAGTTACTTCTTCTTGGTTTTAAGTGTTCAAATTTTTAAGATAACTCTTGTTAGTGTTATATATATATATATATATATATATATATATATATATATATATATAGCCACAACTTTACAAGATCATGGCTAGCCATATGAACATCCTTGTGTTTAAAACACTAGTCCTAGCATTTCCACCAAGTTTGATCTTGTTAGAGGGCTTTGTAAAAGAAAATGATGATAAGAGTAGTTAGATTTTTATACCTAGATGATGATGAATGATGTATGAAGATGAAGAAGGTTGTTGAAGATGGATGAAGATGATACTTGAAGATTTAGAGAGAAGTGTAAGGAACAAGTTTGGTAATGGTAAGAATGGTGGTGATGGATGGCGTGAATCAAGAAGAAAAGGGAGAGGAAAGTTGGTCAAAAAGTCCATGCAATTATTAAATGAGATGATGTGATCTTTTTACATGCAATTAAGTTATGCTAATGACATGCGTGTGATCTTAATCTTCATTAAGGTTAACTAATGGTAACTAGTTTTCTTAATCATGAGTTTAGGAGTTAATTGTTGCTAGTTTGTTTAAATTTTGCAAGTATCATTTTAATTTACATGTTCATGTATCATTTTGATCTTAAAAGATGTATTTTAAATGTTACTTGACAATATAGTATTTCATTTACTATAGTAAGGTACTTAAAATATTTATTTACATACTTATACAAATATATAAATTACATATATAAGTGTTAAATATTTTATCGTAGTCAAGGTATGGATTCGAGTTTAAGTGAAAGTACGTTTTCATAAATACTTATGAAAATTTAAAGTCCCGTTGAAAAGGTGAAAGACTTAACAAAAATATATTGCTTATCATATCGGAAATAAAATCCTTTCCGGTTTAGGTGTATACTTATACATTTTTATAGTTCATAATCTATATGTGTAGGCATAAGGGTGTGTCTAAGGGTTTCTGTGATTGTATAAACATCAAGAAAAATGCAAGAAGCAAAAATAACACTTTGCTTATCATGCTGGGAATTCTATTACTACATTTGAAAAAATGTAGTCGGAAAATTTGGGGTCGTCACAATCAGTGAAGTTAATTAATAATTAATCACTTAACTTGTCATGATGGTGAGTGGATAGATGCGTGTAATATTCAGTGGGATTCTATACCGAATTGTCAGTTCTAGAATAGTAAATGGGCAACTATTATGGATCGTGTTATTAATAATTATCAATCTAATGACTGGGAGGATCTTTTACATGAGATATTTAGTCGATTTGTGAACATGTTTGAGGTACTTACAACATATACTAATGTAACAAAAATGTAGTAATGTTTCAGTGACAATATAGGCAAAATGATTTTATGTTATATTACTTGTGCAGGTACCTGTGGTAAGTGGAGGTGGATCATACCTGTTCTCTATTAATGTCCCAAGAAATACAAGATTTTTACTAATTCTAGAGGCGAAAAGATGGACGGGTCGGGTAATAGTGTAAAGACCCGTCCTAATCCATAAGAACGAATACAATAACATATGATTACATTTCGAGGTATTTGACCTCTATATGATACATTTTACAAACATTCCATTCGTTTTAAAAGACAAACTTTCATTACATCGAAAGTTGACAGGCATGCATACCCTTTCATAATATATCCAAACTATAAATGACTTAATAGTAATCTTGATGAACTCGACGACTCAAATGCAACGTCTTTTGAAATTTGTCATGAATGACTCCAAGTAATATCTCTAATATGAGCAAATGCATAGCGGGAGATTTCTTTCATACCTGAGAATAAACATGCTTTCAAGTGTCAACCAAAAGGTTGGTGAGTTCATAAGTTATCGTAAACAATAAAATTCATCATTTTGATAGACCACAAGATTTAAATACAGTACACCTATCTCGTGTACAAAACCATTTTCATAAATCTTAGTAACCGTACACATATCTCGTGTACAAAAATATCATATACATAACCTGTGTATAAAATCATTCTCTCGATACATAACATTCACTTTTCATTCATTGTTTGGCTTGGTAACTGACCTTAACATATAATGCGCATCAATAATATCCCCAAAAATAGAACATCTCATCTGTATAATATATAAACCTCGAAGTACTAAACACCACGCCCACTAGCTCTTCCGTCTAGTGAACATTCTGGGTGGGGGTGTTAAACCCGGTAGCTACCTTTAGGATTCGCGTGAATTAGGGCCATACCCGTTTCTAATTCTTAGGTTACCAAGCAATAATAATCAGGGGAAAATATTCACAACAATTAGTGGCAATTATCACGTCCAACTAATTCAATAATAATCCACAGAACTTCTGTCTGCATAATAATTCATTCGAGGAATGTTTTGCTTGTGTCTATCTCGTCAAACATTTATAAAAGCATTTTATGTATTCTCAGTTCAAAATATATTTCAAAAGCATTTAATAAAGCAGTTATAAAAACAGCGCATGTATTCTCAGTCCCAAAAATGTAAAGAGTAAAAGGGAATCAAATGAACTCACAATACTGTATTTTGTAGTAAAAATACATATGACGACATTGAAAAATGCAGGGTTGGCCTCGGATTCACGAACCTATATCATTTATATATATATATTAACACATATAATGGTAATCAAACAAATTTACATATTATTAGTATTATAGTTGTTATTTTAATGTTTCATTAATAACCTCATTAGATATATTTATTTTTATATACTTTAACTAGATAATTAATATTTATTAGAAAAATATTAATACAGACATGTTTTTTTGTCATAAATATAATTTTTATATAGAAAAATCTTTATTTGATAAATTAATAATACTAATGATAAAATAATACTTTTAATATTAATAATAATGATAATATTACTAAAAATAAATAAAAATGTTATATATTAATAATAATAATAATATTTTTGATAATAATAATGATAGTGATATTAATAATAATAATAATAATAATAATAATAATACTTTTACTAATAATAATACAAATAATGATAATAATAATGATAATAATAATGATAATAATAATAATAATAATAATAATAATAATAATAATAATAATAATAATAATAATAATAATAATAATAATAATAATAATAATAATAATAATAATAATAATAATAATAATAATAATAATAATAAGAGTAATAATAATAACTACCTCAAGGAAGTAGCCAAAAAAAATGCCCAAGTCCGGGATTAAATCCGCGACGTCCCGCTAACCCGATAACATCCTTAACCATTACTCCACCCATTTATTTCTGATTGAACCCAGGTTAATATTTATGTAACCCCTTACTATCAGTTTATTTCCTCATTCTTCTACTTAATCAAATCCATTTAATTCTCTTCATCATTATCATCTATCATCACACGGCTTCATCATAATTATCATTATATATATATATATATATATATATATATATATATATATATATATATATATATATATATATATATATATATATATATATATATATATATATATATATATATATATTATATCATCCTTTTTATCGTCTACTAACATTTCATGATCCATTTTCATCACCTCATTTTATCCTCGCGTTCATCAACTTCTTAACATCATCATTATCATCGTGACATAGCATTATCTTCACCTATATCATTATCTATACTATCATAATCAATATCATGCGTATCATTATCTACTAATCATAATCTCATTATCACACTCGTTAATCCTCACGTACATCACCAATCTCATAATCATAACCATCACGTAAAAATCTTAACTACATCATTCTCGCCGTTTAACCTCATTTTTGTTACCATTGTCCTAGTATATTCACCATCATGATCATCCTTAATTACCTCTTTCGTAAGAAAAAAAAATTTAAAACAGTCCAACATGGACTGATTACACATTCAGCCCAACAGGGATCGTTAATTCATGGCCCAACTAGGAAATCTAGTCTTCGGCCCAACTAGGAAATCAGGATACGGCCCAATTAGCAATTGTCTATGGTTGCGCCTTATTAATCGTAACAGAAACAGGAGGCACGTATAGAATTAGTGGAATATTGAGTCACTATCTTTAATATCATTATTATGCCCACACTTATCATTATCTTCATTAGTCATTGTCACTCTATCATTACAAAAGAAAAAGAATTTGCAGCAGTCTTAATATTAAATAACGGAAGGTGACACGGTTTTGATGGGTTTCGAATTATTAAAAGAAAAGTTTCGAAGAATATTATTGTTCGTTGATTATTTGATTAATGAATGTAAACAGAAAACATTGCAGCTGCAGTGGTGACTTACGGTTTTGCAGGTGGGTATTTGGTGGTCGGAGATGGCAGGTGATGGTTGTGAAACGTGGTGGTGATCGGCAGTTGGTGACAGGTGTGGTTCAATATTTGCAACGGTGGTTATCCGCTGAATACGAAAACAACAAAGAAGAAAGTAAAAAATAATAATTGAAATGAGATGGTGGTGGTTGTTTTTGAAGGGAGACAGAAACAATAGATGTATAGTAGTGGTTGTTGTTCACGGTTGTAGGTGTGTGTGTGATGGTGGAAGGTGTCGTGAGGTGGTGTTCTTGTGGTTACAAGAGTGGTGGTTATTGTGGGTTCACGAAGAAGGAACAAGAAAGGAGGTGGCGAGTAGTGGAAGAGAAAGGTAGTTCTCGGTTCCATATTAGAAGAAGAAGAAATTGGGTTGATGATTATGGTTTCACGTTGGTGATCGAAGTTTGAAGATATTCATGCGTGTGTGTTTAAACCGAATAGTAGCAACAAACTAAAAGGGTGTTCGAATGGTTGGGTCATGGTTAAAACAGAAGCATGCAGGTGGGTTTTGAGTTGGGTTTGAAAATTAGTTCAAACAAGTGGGTTCTTGGTTCTTAGTTTGATTGAATAGAAAATATGAACGAAAGTAGTAGCAAAGAAAAAAATATTGATCGATGTTGGTTTGTTGTGTTCACGATCAAGGAAGGGGAGAGAGATGAGATGGTGAAGTTTTCATTCATCCATCTGTGTGTGATTAAGAGGTGAACTGTGTTGTCTTTAAAGAAACTCTAACCTACACATACATATATAGATAGATGATAATATATAATATAATAATAAATAATAATATAATAATAAAATCACATATCAATTGCGATTGAGCTTACAGTGTAAACAGGATATCAGCCTCAAACTTGTTTTACTCTACTGACAGTTTTCACGGACTGTGTATCGTGCGAAACTAGTGGCGAATAAAAGTGGTCAGAAAAATCCCATATTTTTAAATTAACTATATTTATTTATTTTGGTCATTATGGTATAAAATTCGATCATTAATTTATTAAATAAAAATTACATCAATTGTCCCTCTCATTTATGGGTGAAATATAAAAAGTGTTAAAACTAATTTATTAGCTTCTAAATGTGTTTTTAATAAGCCTAAAATTTATATTGCTCATTTTTGGATCACTGTTTATTTTAAAATTACAAAGTTTGAATTTAATTTGCTTAATATCAATCGAAACATCAAACGAGTATTAATATACTTTATTTATATATAGAGATATATTTTAAATAATAATTAATATAATATCCTATTTTTTTTATTAATTTTTAATAACAACAACATATTATACTTTAAATTATATTTCGAATTATTATTTATATATACATACACACATATCTATTTAAAATTATTTGTTCGTAAATCGTCGAGAGCAGTCGAAGGTCAATTGAATATATAAACATCATTTCAAAATTTTTCTAGACTCAACATTACATACTTTGCTTATCGTATCGAAATCATACAAAGATTAAGTTTAAATTTGGTCGAAAATTTTCGGGTCGTCACAGTACCTACCCATTAAAGAAATTTTGTCCCGAAATTTAAGTGAGGTGGTCATGGCTAACGATAAAAAATGTTTTCATGACGCATATGAGCTGATAAATAAAGTTTTATTACTGTTGAGTAATATAGATAAAGCAATTTCGATTACTTGAAGCGTATGAGTGAAGCTATCACAAAAGATTGAGATAGAGATTTAACTTTTGACGTAGTCACGGTGGATTTCTGGAATTAAGGGGATTTAAAGAAATCTTCTTATCAGGAAGAAAATGTAATCGCACGATTTATTAGCAAACTGTCGGAATTACGGAAGGATAGAAATATCAAGGAAAATATTTTCCGTGATATGCTTAGAGATTTAGTAGAATGAAAGAGTTATGTAACATGGCACATGATGACGTTATGGTCTGTGAATCATCATGTTTCATTAAAAACTCATCATGACTTACTGTAATATAATCACGTTGATCAAGTATCATTATATTATACTAAATCATGCTTCAGTTCCCAACATTACTTCAAAACATTCTTATTTTAAATTCGAAGTTTTACAGAATATAGAAACTAAAGCTGTTTACTTTTCTGATATAATACAGATAGCTCGGAGAGATAAATAATATCAGACAAGAATATTTATGAAGATATCTTCAGAAATATTTGAGGATATTTACAATGAAAGATACGATAATATCTGAGAATTTTAGATTCAAAGTGTGATGAGGAAATTCATTCACAATGATTTAGAACAATTACGGAACAAGACATTCGCTAAAGATTTCATCAGAAACAAAATTATCTGAATTCTTTATGTACAAGTTTAGTCCTTGTGATTTGTTCAGAGTGTCCTTCATGGTTTGCTCAATTCATTTTTCAGTATCAAAATCTTTGAGCTTTTCCAACACTCCATCTTTGATCATTAAACTTTTGACTGTTAAGGCAGTCTTCAGTTTTCACTGCTTCATCAGTTTTTTTTTTCTTTCAAAACTCAGAAAACTGATTCATAGGCTAAAGCGCTTTTCAGAAATTCAGAATTGAAGTTCGTAAATCCAGGAGATAGGAATTATATATATATATTTATATATATAATTGTTGTCGTAGAATCGCTGAGAAATTCGAGATTATCGATTGATACCTCCCGGTATTTGGTATGGTAATTATCGTTACAAGATGCCGATGAGTTCATAATAAGACTTCAATAGATAACTATAGTGATTTGTCAGAGAGATTTAAGTCAAGGAGCAACGAGGTTGCTGGTACGTCTGCTGGTAGTATGGTGGAATATAAAAAGTTCCCCGGTAACAATAAAAGTGTACGCATATATATCAAGGTTATAATAAGGTTGTTTCGAACGAAAAGTCGAAGTTGATTTGCTGGAGCTGTGACAAAATTGGCTACTTTGAAAAGGGATTGCAAAGTTATTTTCGGTAATAATAACGCTAAAGGAATTAGTACAGCTACGTGTCAAAAATTTACTCAGGTTCCGAGAGTTTTTCAGGTGCATAACTATATGCATAAATCTTTCCTTCCGTAGATGAGATGCAGTTGGTTCATTCTCTTGATTGAGGTGTTTTCAAGAATTATGAAAGGTTTGAACGCAGATTGTAATCGTCAAGATACAAATGAGGTTTAAGATGAAATCAAGTGGCAAACTTGAAGAAATGTTTAGTTTCATATGTTATAATCAATATTTTAATTTATTTTAATTGTCCAATATTGGTAGTCCACAGCTAGTAGTCCACAATTAGTAGTTCAACAATTCATACATAGTTTAACATATATAATATTCGAATTAATTAATACGAGTCGTGACCCATTGTATACATGTCTCAGACTCGATCACAACTCAAAGTATATATATTATTGTAGAATCAACCTCAACCCTGTATAGCTAACTCAAGCATTACTGCATATAGAGTGTCTATGGTTATTCCAAATAATATATATAGATGCGTCGATATGATATGTCAAAACCTTGTATACGTGTCCCGATATTTAAAGTGCGTAAAATAAATAACAGAAATTAAATGACGATAAATAAAATTGCGAGAATATAAATTGCGATAATTAAATTGCGATAAATAAAATGTAATCAGTTAGCTAGGAACAGTTAGCATGGATTCTTAACAAAATTTCTCATAGTTAATTTGTTTATTTCTAACAAATTTTATTTTGTCCAGTGTTTTCTTCATTATGCCACTTGTTGGATTCTGATAAGTCAAAATTCAAATATGAAATTGAATGAAAATGGTTATTCTGTGATGAACGGATTCGTATATCTATGGATGTAAGTAGAATAGTAATTGACTGTTGAATCAGATTCGAAGAATGTACAATGTAACTTATTAATGTGAAATCCAAATATTCCTCGGGTATTACCTACCCGTTAAAATATTTTCACCATTAACAGTTTGTACAAAAGAATTTTTAATTATAATCTTTATGAAAATATACATACATATATATTTTCTTCAGATATAATCATGAATTTAATGAGTTAATATGATATTAATCTCATTTGATTTACCTTTACAACAAGAATATATAATCTCTAAAACATTAGAGATTACATAATCGCCATGTAGAACGAAGATATTTGATGTAGAACGATATGTAGAATGATGATTATACTCGAGGTACAGAATGCGATGTTGAGGCATGTGATGTTGAAACTTGAGTTGTTGGTGGTACTGTTGGGGTCGATGATGTTGCTGAAGCTGGTAAGTTTTGCACCACGTTTTCCAAATTGATTACTCGAGCGCGAAGCTCGTTGACTTCTTCCATTACTCCAGGATGATTGTCGGTCAGAACGAGCGAATGAATAAGGTTTAGAATTGTCGATAGAATATAATCGTGATGAGTTACCCTGGAAATGAGGCTAAAAATGGTGTTTCGGATAGGTTCGCCGGTAAGTGCTTTAGGTTCATTGTCAATAGGTGAATTTGGTTGATGGAAAGGATCACCTTCTTCTTGTCTCCAATGATTGAGGAGGCTACGAACCCATCATATGAATTGGGGATGGCTGATTGGTTGAATTCATTCTGGTGACACTGCTTTCAGAACTCGAGTGAAATTCCATATCGGAATCCGAGGAACTTGAACTAGTGACGAGTTCCATTTCGTACGATTGAATAAAGGATTTTTTGATATAAAAATATTTCCGGCTGTAGGATGGTATTCTAATTATATAGAATATCTATATATAGAACAAAAGATTTCATAGATTACGGAGGAATTTATGGGATATGTTAGGCAAAGTTTACAGTAACAGATACGCTAAGATATGAATTTTGTTTATATACTATTCATGCAATCAATGCAATAAGATGTGTCTAGACCAAGAATGATAAGCAGATAATTTTCGACAAAAATGATAAGCAAAACTTTTGACATGCAGACACGGTTGAAGTCCAGACTCACTAATGCATCCTAACGACTATCAGTTAGACACACTAATGCAGACCTGGTTCGCTAAGACCACCGCTCTGATACCACATGTAAAGACCCATCCTAATCCATAAGAACGAATACAATAACATATGATTACATTACGAGGTATTTGACCTCTATATGATACATTTTACAAACATTGCATTCATTTTAAAAGACAAACTTTCATTACATCAAAAGTTGACAGGCATGCATACCCTTTCATAATATATCCAAACTATAAATGACTTAATAGTAATCTTGATGAACTCGATGACTCAAATGCAACGTCTTTTGAAATATGTCATGAATGACTCCAAGTAATATCTCTAATATGAGTAAATGTACAGCGGAAGATTTCTTTCATACCTAAGAATACACATGCTTTCAAGTGTCAACCAAAAGGTTGGTGAGTTCATAAGTTTATCGTAAACAATAAAATTCATCATTTTGATAGACCACAAGATTTAAATACAGTACACCTATCTCGTGTACAAAACCATTTTCATAAATCTTAGTAACCGTACACATATCTCGTGTACAAAAATATCATACACATAACCTGTGTATAAAATCATTCTCTCGATACATAACATTCACTTTTCATTCATTGCTTGGCTTGGTAACCGACCTTAACATATAATGCGCATCAATAATATCCCCAAAAACAGAACATCTCGTCTGTATAATATATAAACCTCGAAGTACTAAACACCACCCCCACTAGCTCTTCCGTCTAGTGAACATTCTGGGTGGGGGTGTTAAACCCGGTAGCTACCTTTAGGATTTGCGTGAATTAGGGCCATACCCATTTCTAATTCTTAGGTTACCAAGCAATAATAATCAGGGGAAAATATTCACAACAATTAGTGGCAATTATCACGTCCAACTAATTCAATAATAATCCACAGAACTTCTGTCTGCATAATAATTCATTTGAGGAATGTTTTGCTTGTGTCTATCTCGTCAAACATTTATAAAAGCATTTCATGTATTCTCAGTTCAAAATATATTTCAAAAGCATTTAATAAAGCATTATAAAAACAGCGCTTGTATTCTCAGTCCCAAAAATGTAAAGAGTAAAAAGGAATCAAATGAACTCACAATACTGTATTTTGTAGTAAAAATACATATGACGACATTGAACAATGCAGAGTTGGCCTCGAATTCACAAACCTATATCATTTATATATATATTAACACATATAATGGTAATCGAACAAATTTACATATTATTAGTATTATAGTTGTTATTTTAATGTTTCATTAATAACCTCATTGGATATATTTATTTTTATATACTTTAACTAGATAATTAATATTTATTACAAAAATATTAATACAGACATGTTTTATGTCATAAATATATTTTTTATATAGAAAAATTTTTATTTGATAAATTAATAATATTAATGATAAAATAATACTTTTAATATTAATAATAATAATAATGATAATACTAATAAAAATAAATAAAAATGTTATATATTAATAATAATAATAATAATATTTTTGATAATAATGATAGTGATATTAATAATAATAATAATACTTTTACCAATAATAATAGTAATAATGATAATAATAATAATAATAATAATAATAATAATAATAATAATAATAATAATAATAATAATAATAATAATAATAATAATAATAATAATAATAATAATAATAAGAGTAATAATAATAACTACCTCAAGGAAGTAGCCAAAAAAAATGCCCAAGTCCGGGATTAAATCTGCGACGTACCGCTAACCCGATAACATCCTTAACCATTACTCCACCCATTTATTTCTGATTGAACCCAGGTTAATATTTATGTAACCCCTTACTATCTGTTTATTTCCTCCTTCTTCTACTTAATCAAATCCATTTAATTCTCTTCATCATTATCATCTATCATCACACGGCTTCATCATAATTATCATTATATATATATATATATATATATATATATATATATATATCATCCTTTTTATCGTCTACTAACATTTCATGATCCATTTTCATCACCTCATTTTATCCTCGCGTTCAACAACTTCTTAACATCATCATTATCATCGTGACATAGCATTATCTTCACCTATATCATTATCTATACTATCATAATCAATATCGTGCATATCATTTTCTACTAATCATCATCTCATTATCACACTCGTTAATCCTCACGTACATCACCAATCTCCTAATCATAACCATCACGTAAAAATCTTAACTACATCATTCTCGCCGTTTAACCTCATTTTTGTTACCAATATCCTAGTATATTCACCATCATGATCATCCTTAATTACCTCTTTCGTAAGAAAAAAAATGGAAAACAGTCCAACATGGACTGATTACACATTCAGCCCAACAGGGATCATTAATTCATGGCCCAACTAGGAAATCTAGTCTTCGGCCCAACTAGGAAATCAGGATACGGCCCAATTAGCAATTGTCTATGGTTGCATCTTATTAATAGTAACAGAAACAGGAGGCACGTATAGAATTAGTGGAATATTAAGTCACTATCTTTAATATCATTATTTTGCCCACACCTATCATTATCTTCATTAGTCATTGTCACTCTATCATTATAAAAGAAAAAGAATTTGCAGCAGTCTTAATATTAAATAATAGAAGGTGACACGGTTTTGATGGGTTTCGAATTATTAAAAGAAAAGTTTCGAATAATATTATTGTTCGTTGATTATTTGATTAATGAATGTAAACAGAAAACATTGCAGCTGCAGTGGTGACTTACGGTTTTGTAGGTGGGTATTTGGTGGTCGGAGATGGCAGGTGATGGTGGTGAAACGTGGTGGTGATCGGCAGTTGGTGACAGGTGTGGTTCAATATTTGCAACGGTGGTTATTCGCTGAATACGAAAACAACAAAGAAGAAAATAAAAAATAATAATTGAAATGAGATGGTGGTGGTTGTTTTTGAAGGGAGACAAAAACCATAGGCGTATAGTAGTGGTTGTTGTTCACGGGTGTAGGTGTGTGTGTGATGGTGGAAGGTGTCGTGAGGTGGTGTTCTTGTGGTTACAAGAGTGGTGGTTATTGTGGGTTCACGAAGAAGGAACAAGAAAGGAGGTGGCGAGTAGTGGAAGAGAAAGGTAGTTCTCGGTTCCATATTAGAAGAAGAAGAAACTGGGTTGATGATTATGGTTTCACGTTGGTGATCGAAGTTTGAAGATATTCATGCGAGTGTGTTTAAACCGAATAGTAGCAACAAACTAAAAGGGTGTTCGAATGGTTGGGTCATGGTTAAAATAGAAGCATGCAGGTGGGTTTTGAGTTGGGTTTGAAAATTAGTTCAAACAAGTGGGTTCTTGGTTCTTAGTTTGATTGAATAGAAAATATGAACGAAAGTAGTAGCAAAGAAAAAAAATATTGATCGATGTTGGTTTGTTGTGTTCATGATCAAGGAAGGGGAGAGAGATGAGATGGTGAAGTTTTCATTCATCCATCTATGTGTGATTAAGAGGTGAAGTGTGTTGTTTGTAAAGAAACTCTAACCTACACATACATATATAGATAGATGATAATATATAATATAATAATAAATAATAATATAATAATAAAATCACATATCAATTGCGATTGAGCTTACAGTGTAAACAGGATAGCAGCCTCAAACTTGTTTTACTCTACCGAAAGTTTTCACGGACTGTGTATCGTGCGAAACTAGTGGCGAATAAGAGTGTTCAGAAAAATCCCATATTTTTAAATTAACTATATTTATTTATTTTGGTCATTAGGTATAAAATTCGATCATTAATTTATTAAATAAAAATTACATCAACTGTCCCTCTCATTTATATGTGAAATATAAAAAGTGTTAAAACTAATTTATTAGCTTCTAAATGTGTTTTTAATAAGCCTAAAATTTATATAGCTCATTTTCAGATCACCGTTTATTTTAAAATTACAAAGTTTAAATTTAATTTGCTTAGTATCAATCGAAACATCAAACGAGTATTACAATCATTTAATATTTATTTTTAATATACTTTATTTATATATAGAGATATATTTTAAATAATAATTAATATAATATCCTAATTTTTTATTAATTTTTAATAACAACAACATATTATACCTCAAATTATATTTCGAATTATTATTTATATATACATACACACATATCTATTTACAATTAATTGTTCGTAAATCATCGAGAGCAGTTGAAGGTCAATTGAATATATAAACATCGTTTCAAAATTTTTCTAGACTCAGCATTACATACTTTGCTTATCATATCGAAATCATATAAAGATTAAGTTTAAATTTGGTCAAAAATTTTCGGGTCGTCACAAATAGGTCATGATAGGTACAGTTCCAAATGAATCTGTTCAGAGCAGTTTTTGGCCCCCAAACACCTATTTATGTGTTTGTTTCTGTTTTATTTTTATAAAGAATGATTTTTTTAATTACAGTTAACAAGATGCAATAATGATCTAAATTTTGATGATTTGGGAGTTGTATGCATTAATAATAGACTTTAGACAACTTCCAACCCATTTTATCAACTTGAGATATAGCGAAGTTCAAATTGACCCGTTTATAAGCAACTGAGTTTTGGTTTCCACCTCTAATTGATCAATATTTGGTCCCAAATGCAGGTTTATCTGTTAAAGCATGGTAGCTCGACGCAAAAATGTAAGGACCTGTGATCCAAGTTTTGCCTTTTTTGCTTCACCACATTGTGTTCGTTATTTCTTTCATCTATATTTATATTATATTTTGATTAAAAAGGACCTGTGATCCTACAATTGGTATCAAGAGCTAAGGTGTGACTTCAACTAGGGTCATGTTGTACGTAGAAAGAAATTAAACCGGAGTACAAGAAAACGGTATAACCAGGTGGGTTTGTTTTCTTGGATGGTGGAGAGTTTCTTGACCAACTCGATCGGAAAAGTTGGAGTTGTCAAAGGGTGAAAGGAAAGCTGAAAAAAGGAGGTGTAAAACTTGTTCGTGAAAAGAGACTAACCTGGGTATAAGAAATCGGTAGAGCCCATGACCAGGATTTGATTTCTTGGGTAATGTAAAAGTTTCTTTGAACAAGTGTGGGGTGTCCAGAAAGAGTCGAGATGGTGTTGAATGTGTCCGGAAAAGTCACGGTATATGATTATGTGTGATCAACGAGTTGCATGGAAAGATCGATTAACGGGGTAATTGTTGGGTTAATCGATTTATGTAACTATGGGTTTTGATAATTATGTTATTTATCAAATTATCGGTATGTTAGTTTAGTTTAAATTAATTGTTTCGTTAATGAGAATTGGTATCTCTTGACCAAGTATTACGTATTAAGGAGAAAGTGAGCTTGGTCAATTAGTGGAGTATATGGGTAAACAATTATTTAGGAGTAAATGGGTAGTTAGTAAATAGGTAGTGAAGGTGTAGTAGTACATGTGGTGTGGAGTTGTAACTTGTAAGAGTATAAATATGGTCCATTGGATATGAATAAAATTATGGCAAAGTTTTACTCCTTCTCTTTACTGTCATCGAGTGTCCCTTTTATTCAAATTTATTCCCTTAATTCTATATATTTGTGAAGTAATTAAAGGTCCTGTGATCCTACAAAAAATACTTTGAGAAATTGATCAACCTTTTAGAACAGTTTGTATTATGGATTCTGTTATTTTCATTTTTATGAGTTGTGTTGGTAAATGTGTATCGTTTACATATTGGATACTTTCTGCATATATTACCTCAAACATTTATGACTAGTGAATATGTAGGGTATAAAGTGCTTACATACATTGTTACACCCGGAGACATGTTCCCAAAATGTGTGAGCATCCTTTGTTGAACGTATGTACTCTTTTACTACTTTTTTGATAATATGATAATTTCAACCTGTGCCATATAGAAGAGTACTTTGTATAATAGTTAAATTATACAGCATAGGGTTAGTGATAGTAGGGTGAGAACAAATGTTTGTGCGCTTTCATTTAAGAAATATCTTGCTAACATTTTTATAATTGATTTGTTAAATGTTCACTTTTGTTGTTATTTTCAAGTGATTTAATATTTTTAGTTGGATTGTTTTAAAGTAATTTATGTTTTGTGAAATATGGTTCTTCAACTAATGTATTTGATGATGCATTTTACTTACATATTAATCTTGTTTTTATCTCTGTGTTTCTGACATTTTATTGTTTGAAAATTAGGAATTTTGATTTGAAGATTGTGGACGTAAATTTGTTTCAATTCACATATAGTACTCAAAGCAATTTCATCCAGAAGATATGGCAAGGTGAATAGATCAAAAGAATTTCATAATAACTGGAGCTAATTCTGGGATTGGTTATGCCACATTGCGACCGCACATGGCCTTGCATCGAGGTGCTTTCACTTTTCAACGATTCACGATTTTATGTGGTTTGAAGTCAAGTTTAACTTTTAAGAGTATAATCTACGTAAATGAGATTATAACCTTTGGTTAATCATATTGTGTTCTATGTTCTGAACAATCCTATGCTAATGACATGTTAGTTTTTTCATAGGCTTTTTTGAAAATATCTTCTTCTATAATTTTTGATGTAAACATCTTTAATTGTATCACATTTTTAGCCCTTTGGTTTTTCCAAGTCAACTGTAACTCAATTATAAGGGGAATTGGCTCAAATACATTTTTTTTAAAAGTTTTATTTCAAAATACACTTTTTGTAAAAAAATTGTCTTTTTACACCATTGGGTAGACCAAAGTGTTGGTCGACCACCATATACCTTGGTCGACCACCTCATTTTTCAAGGTGGTCGACCAAGCTTCATTGAGGTCTCAGTCGACTACTGTGTATTCATGGTCGACTACCTCTCATATTTTCATGGTCGACTACCCCCACAAAAAATAACGCGGGCGACCCAAATGGTGGTCGACTACCCAAGCTTCATAATTTGGGTCGACTACCTCTCATAATAATAATAATAAAAAATTCTTAAATGGTCGACTACCCAAGCTTCATATTTTGGGTCGACTACATCTCATAATAATAATAAAAAAGTCTTAAATTGGTAGTCGACCACCATTTGGGTCGCCCGCGTTATTTTTTGTGGGGGTAGTCGACCATGAAAAGATGAGAGGTAGTCGACCATGAATACACAGTAGTCGACCGAGACCTCAATGAAGCTTGGTCGACCACCTTGAAAAATGAGGTGGTCGACCAAGGTATATGGTGGTCGACCAACACTTTGGTCAACCCAATAGTGTAAAAAGACAATTTTTTTACAAAAAGTGTATTTTGAAATAAAACTTAAAAAAAAAAAGTGTATTTGAGCCAATTTCCCCAATTATAATGGTATTCAAATTTTCAAAACCCAAACTTAAGCTTGCATCGTGAAGTCTCACACAACTTAAGAACACGGCTTGAACTTAAAGTTGATTGCAATTTGATGATATTTATAAAATTTCATATGAAATTTGTCAAGACAACAGAGGCTGGGTAATTCCTTAGTGGTGCTTTGGATGGGGGCTATGAGAGAATTTGTTCTTTCTCCTCTTGAAATCGTTAGGTTCATTCATATTTACTTACACTTATATGTGTATATTTTGATGTATATGTACTCTTATAATAGTTGTCTAATATATCTTACTTTCAATTGCCCTTGAAGATGTAGCTCATAAGACCTTTTTCGGATGTTAAGGATGGTTAATCATTAAATGCTCCATCATATACATCCAAGGCACGTTACATTTGGGTAATTGATAGCTAACAACATTAATTATGAGAAATGAGCACGTCCACTGTTTTTTTTTTCTCTGCTTATAAAGTTGTAGTTGAAGACCACTAATTTATTTGATAGTAACTAGATCCGGATTGGCCCACGCGATGCGGCGGGGCCTTCCAGGTTGAATATTCATATTTAACGTAACGTTTTGTATTTATAGAATTACAAACGCGTTGTGGCGGGTGTGTTTGGATACACGTGATTAGTACCTAGCATACCTTATGCATGCGCGTTTGTAACGCCAGAAAAATCGCTTAATTTGAGTTGTTTATTATAGGTGTATGTATATGTGTGAAAGATAATCAGGATTGTGTTCGTAAAATTATTTCGAGTT
The DNA here is from genome assembly GCF_046630445.1 of Rutidosis leptorrhynchoides. Classification (NCBI taxonomy): domain Eukaryota; kingdom Viridiplantae; phylum Streptophyta; class Magnoliopsida; order Asterales; family Asteraceae; genus Rutidosis; species Rutidosis leptorrhynchoides. The sequence goes on along the minus strand of NC_092338.1, from coordinate 343,468,739 downwards.
GAACGGTATTTTCGAAAATATTTAACGTGTGGTGCACGGGGAGATATGGACCGTTAAAAATATGGGTGGAGTTCGTTTAAACTTTTTTAATATAATATTAATATTACATTTTTTACCCTGAGGAATTGACAAATTTAAGATAGTTTAAGGGTGAGTTTTGTAACTTTTGTTGTAGTTGACGTTTGAAAAATGTGGGGTGGGTAAAACAACACAAAAGCCCACCTATTTTAAGCAATATGCAATGGTCCGCCACCAACCATTGTTAATGGCCGCCACCCACTCACAACCATCACCAGCAATCTGCCATTGAAGTCGCCAGTGGAGTGTGACACCCTGAATTTTTTTTTTTAATCACAGCGGAAGTACATTTAGTTACTAAAATAACCCTGGTTAATACTTACAAACCATAGTAAACAAATCAACTTAGTTACTGTTATTACAATATTCCAAAACATCGGTGTTAAGTGAAAACGTTATTAAAATTGAAACATCGGAGTTAATCACATAGTCAAACATGTCTTCAAACCCGTCCGCAACAACCATCCTAAACAGCAGTAGCTAAACCTACAAAGGTGGAAATGTGGGGTAATTAGCACAGTGGCTAAGTGAATGGATACTATCTAACAGATCAAGTATAAGCAACTAAACATGCAAAGGTCACAGATATGCTAACATCATGAACTAGCATATAACAACTGACAATATGAGGATCGGCGACTTGTACGAGCACACGACTTAGTTGATCAAGCTACAGTCTACCGATAGTCCGCTTTACTGACTCCACAACATAACCGTCCAGACGCAACACATGCGTCCTTCTATGCTATACTGAACAATCAGTAACACCATAACCCGACCAAGCTACCACAGTCGACCTCACATCAACCCTACCTTGCCGCCTCGGTGGGTTCCCAACCTTGCCGCCTCGGTTGGTGCCCAACTAACAGTGCGCACATAATTTCACAGATATTCAGTCATGCAATCGTCCTAACTAGCATGACAATATCTAACTACACATGGTATTCATACTGAACATAAACATAAGAGTAAAGTGTCTGAACAAGTAGCGTGTCAGCTACTTAATACTGTATTCGGAGATAGACCCACTCACAGAATACCAGCAATAAGCTCAGATAATCTATCACTAAGCGGCTTCCTTATCCTTATCACCTGAACATAAGGCAAATCAAGTTAGTTTATGTCTGTTAACACAAAACAGCACTAGACAGAAAATCAGTCACAAAAAGCGCCGCTAAAAGTCCACCTAACACTTACGCATTTTTAGAATTTACATCCTGATAATCACAAGTCTCGTGGGCAGCATAACGGCTAGGAAACAGCTAAATTAAACAACAACTACTGATCTGATCTGCATCCGTACAGTTGCACATGCATCCGTACGGTTGCAAGTCCATCCGTACGGTTGCATAATGCATTCATACGGTTTCACACTTTCTGCCCGGTTGCACCAGCACCACTGCATCCGTACGGTTGCACATGCACCCGTACGATTGCACCGTGTACCCGTGCGGTTGCAAGCTGCAACCGTACGATTCTGTTCATCGAGCAGCAGCAACAGAAAACTGACGGGTTTTGCACCAAAATTACCAATTGGTGCTCTAGAGCTCGTTTCTTACCTCTAAACTGACCAAATCATATACACTTAACATCAATAAGCATAAACTCACAAGATTTTGACACAAACAACATCAAAATCAACCATTTTGACTCAAAATTGCTCTTTTGACAAAGTTAACACAAAATCATCATTTTCTTAAAGATTAGAGCTTGAAATTCTTTGATTCTTACCTCAATAGACTCTGTAAATTGTAAAGAACAAGATGATATGAATTATTTGAGCTCTAGAACACAAATTAGAAATCTAGGGTTTGATGGAATGAGATTGAGAGTGTACGGGGTGTTTGAGAATTTTCTAGAAAATGAGAGAAGGAGCTGGTCACAAGCTTATATATTTAAGCTAAATACAATACCCCATCACACACGGGTATTTACCAGTTATCTGATAACTTTCGTACTTAATTTGACTGCCCTAACGGAGTCCAAATTAAATAAACGAACCTGTTCTGTGACCCTTGTCACAAACTGGTCTTAACCAAATAATAAAGTAACACTAAACATATAATTAAAATAAAAGCATAATTAACCACACAATTATGCCTAAGGGCAATAAAGTCATCTTACATCTAGGCCCGATCTGAGGATGTTACAAATCTACCCCCTTAAAGAGATTCCGTCCTCAGAATCAGGTCTTGGTCAAACAGACGTGGATAACGAGCCTTCATCAGCTCTTCGGTATCCCACGTAAGGTTCGATCCTAAACTATGCTTCCACTCAACAAGCACCCTATGGATCTCTTTCTTTCTCAACTTTGTCACCTTTCTATCGACAATCCTAACCGGTTCTTCAACTAACTTTTGATTTAAGTCAACCCTCAAATCACTTAACGGAACCAGTTGCCTTTCATCATCAACCTTACACTTCCTAAGGTAACACACGTTGAAAGTGTTATGTATCCCTGCTAACTCTGCTGGAAGCTCTAACACAACAGTTTGGTCGTTAACCCGTTGAATAATCTTGAATAGCCCAATGTACCTTGGAACTAACTTACCTCGCTTACTAAACCTGATAAATCCTTTCCACGGTGAAACTTTCAAGTAAACACGATCACCTACCTCAAAGGTTACCGGACGTCTACGTGGATCAGCATACATTTTCTGTCTGTCACGTGCTGCTTTTAACATTTCACGCTCTATCACTACCTTGTAGGCTGTTATCTGAACAAATTCTGGACCTGCAAACTGTTTCTCACCGGCTTCTAACCAACAAGTCGGCGTTCTACACTTGCGACCATACAACATTTCATAAGGTGGCATACCAATACTCTAATGATAAGTATTATTGTAGGCGAACTCGATCAATGGTAGATGTATATCCAACGGACCACCGTACTCTAACACACAGGGCCTAAGCATATCCTCTAGCGTCTGTATTGTACGCTCACTCTGACTGTCGGTCTGTGGATGATACGTTGTACTCAGATTTACCCTCGTTCCCAAACTTTTCTGTAAACTATTCCAGAAGTTAGACACAAATCTAGAATCCCTGTCGGATACGATAGACAATGGAACTCCATGTCGACTAACTATTTCTTTCAAGTACAATTCTTCCAAAGTACTCAACGAAGCTGTCTCCTTTGTAGCTAAGAAATGTGCACTCTTCGTCAGTCGATCAACAATTACCCATATCATATCATTAGCTCTCTCAGATCTAGGTAATTTAGTTATAAAATCCATCGTAATATGATCCCATTTCCACTCTGGAATTTTCAACTGTTGTAACGAACCATATGGTTTCTGGTGTTCAGCTTTAACTTGAGAACAAATATGACATCTTTCTACTAATTGAGCAACATCTTTCTTCATCGTTGGCCACCAATACATCAGCTTTAGATCATTATACATCTTGGTACTACCCGGATGGACAGTTAACCTCGATTTTTGCGCTTCATTTAAGATCAATTTTCTTAAATCTCCAAGCATAGGCACCCAAATTCGGTTCTTAAACGTCTTAAGTCCACGAGAATCGTTAGTCAATTGGTCCTTGATTTTGATCATCAGTTCAGTCTTTAAGTTCTCCTCTAATAAAGCTTGGGCTTGAACTTGTCTTATCTGTTCAATAAGGTCTGAAACTATTTCAGTTCTCATAAATTTCATGGTCTCTACGGTCTTTTTACGACTTAAAGCATCAGCAATAACATTTGCTTTACCCGGGTGATACTTTATTTCACAATCGTAGTCTTTTATAAGCTCAATCCACCGTCTCTGATAATGCTAAAAATGAACATATATTTCATAGCGTTATCCTTCCAGAAAGACAAGCTTTTAGTTGCAATTGTTCTAATTCCAAGTAATATTCGTTTAAATAATAAAAGGTGAAGACAAAAGACAGATTCGACGATTTGAAGACGCAAATGACCAAAAAGCTTAAATGTACTAGATACAATCCAAGTGGTTCAATTTATTGATGAGAAACGTCTAAAAATTACAAGAGTACAAGCCGCGAAACGTAAAGTACAAGATATCTAAGCGTACGAAAAGGCGTTCAAAAATCCAGCACTGAGACATGAACCAACTATCAACGTACGACTCAACGAAGCTAAAAATACAAGTCAACTATGCACAAGAATATAATATAATATATAATTAATTATAAATATATTATATTATAAAATATTCAGCAGCCCACGTTTTGGAATCGAGTGATGAGCTGGAATCCAAAGCTCCGCAGTCACAGAGCTGTAAGGAACAAAACATCCGCAGTCGCGGAGCACAACATGACACGAATCCCCCTATAAAAGGCCATGCAATTCGACGAATATATTACACCTTTTTCATTCTTTCTTCCTTCTGTAAGATATATATATATATATATATATATATATATATATATATATATATATATATATATATATATATATATATATATATTTATATTTTATAATTATAATTTAAATTTAAGTTAATAATAATAATAAGGTTATTGTAGCGAATGTTTTAAGGTTTTGTAAGTCGAAACTTTATCCGTGTAACACTATGCGATAAATAATCACTGTAAGCTATGTTCTTCCTTTTTAAATTAATGTCTCGTAGCTAAGTTATTATTATGCTTATTTAAGCCGAAGTAATCGTGATGTTGGACTAAATATTAAAGACGGGGTTATTGGGCTTTGAACCATAATTGGGGTTTGGACAAAAGATCGAAACTTGTGGAAATTGGACTATGGGCTATTAATGGGCTTTATATTAACTAAATGATATCTCGTTAATTTAATATAGAGATTTATAATTTGACGTATTTATATATAACCACATACGCTTGACTGGGTACGGTGGGCGGGATGTTTATAAATACGAATAATTGTTTATTTGATCGGACACGGGGATGGATTAATAGTCAATGGACTCATTAAAACAGGGGTGGATTACATTCAAGGGTAATTGGTGTAATTGTTAACAAAGTATTAAAACCGTGGATTACACGCAGTCGATAACCTAGTGTAATCATTAACAAAGTATTAAGACCTTGTTACGGTTATAATATGACCGATGGATTATTATGGACAAAACCAGATGGACGTATCAAATAAACCAGGACAAAGGACAATTAACCCTTGGTAATAAACGAAAATCAACACGTCAAACATCATGATTACGGAAGTTTAAATAAGAATAATTCTTTTATTTTATATCCCATCGCACTTTTATTTATCGTCATTTTATTTATCGTACTTTAAATTATCGCACTTTTAATTATCGCATTTTTTATCAATCGTCATTTACTTTACGCTTTAAATTAAGTCATATTTATATTTAATATTTTGCATTAGGTTTTAACTGTGATATAAGACTTAAAATCGATAAACCGGTCATTAAACGGTAAAAACCCCACTTTATAATATATATATATATATATATATATATATATATATATATATATATATATATACAAATATAATTGTTTAAAAATATAGTGTACGCAATTGCTGAATCCCTGTGGAACGAACCGGACTTACTAAAAACTACACTACTCTACGATTAGGTACACTGCCTATAAGTGTTGTAGCAAGGTTTAGGTATATCCATTCTATAAATAAACAAATAACTTGTGTAAATTTTATCGTATTTAATAGTATTTCGTAATTAAAATATAAGTATTTCGTATACACCGCTGCACACATCAAGTATTTTTGGCACCGCTGGCGGGGACTCGGTGAAAAACGCTATATTATTTCTTATTTCGTAAAAATATTTTGTATAAGTATTAAAAAAATTAAAAAGAAAAAAATATATATATATTTTAAGATTTTATTTATAAAATTAAAAAGTGTTTTTATTTTTATTTTAGTTTTAAAAAAAAAACTTAAGTTTATTTTTATTATATATCTTTTATTTTGTAAAAAAATCAAATAAATATAAAAAACTGTAACTGGGCCGAATTAATTCGGATCCCAAATTCGAAGCCCAAAATACAAATAATTAAACAGTGGGCCGAACTGTTTAAGCCAAATCAACCGGATCCATCACTGTTTAACTCCGCAATTGTGGAGATCCTTGGGCAGAAAAGTACCGCAGTCGTGGAGCCGCTCTGGCAGGAAACCTTGGAGTGCATTAATTACGGATTTAGGGTTTAATTTTATAATAATTATTATTAAACCTAATTATGGGTTTTAGTTAATTAATACGTATTTATTTCTAGTTTTAATTTATATTTTGTAATATTAAGTTTAATATTATTATTAATTATATAGATTAATATTTTTATAAAATAATATTATAAAAATAAAATTTTTATATAAAATTTTATTTTATTAATCGTATCTTTTTAATCGTATCGTTTGTAAATATAATTTTAGTTTCTTTTCGCCTTAGTTTAAGTTTAGTTTGTAATTTGTGCCGTAATTTTCCCTTAAGATTTTTTTTTCTTAGAACTAGATTTTAGAGGCCTTAGAAATTTACGACATCGCTTATCGCTTTAGTTTTTAATTAATTTTAGTGTCTTTTAAGTAATTGCCGAATTTCTTATAGAATTGCATTATAAGTTTTATTACCTTTAGAACTTTAGTCGCAACTTTTAGACGCTAAGCTTTAGACGTAAAATTTTAGTTTCTAAGTTTAGATTGTTTTTCGACGTTTGTTTTTTGACTTCTTATTTTTTTCGAAGCGCTTTCTCTTTTCTACGCACTTGTTTTTAGGACATAGATTTTTTTTTTTACTTTCTTTAAATTTCGACGAAAAATTATTTTAAGCGATTAAATTGATAGACATCCAAAATTTTCTGGTTCGAAGTAATAGTTGGATTTGTTAGTGGCGAGTTGTGGATTTTCCGATTTAAAGGATCCTGGCTACCTGCTGCATCTATTGACTATTCGAAACGTGGGCAAAATCAGAAAATTCTATTAATTTGATAACTTATATAATTTTTATCTTTATAACTAATTGGATATTCAGTGAATGCACCGAGCAAAACGTTCACCACCTTTCATACGTTCACCACATGTAACTCGATCAAGACATCTAGCCAATATTGTCGCCTTTGATTTTTCTTTAGAATCATCATCTAGTCGAAGGAGTACTCCAATTCAAATTTCCGATAATCCATTTTTTGAACCCAACTTCACAATTGAGAACCCGGAGGATATTCAAGGATAATTCAGAGATCCTGAACCACTAATCATTCCTCCTGAACCACAAATCATACAACCAGAGGTTGTCGAGGAAGAAACCATTAAATCAGAATCCTCTAGTGATTCAGATTCAACAAATTCAATCGTGGAAAATCCGGAACCTCTAAGTATGGAGGTTCGAATGAGAGCAACACGCACTGGCCAAGGTCATGCCATTACTCAACCAGACATTAATGCGCCAGAATATAAAATCAAAGGACAAATCCTACACATGGTAACTAATCAATGCCAATTTAGTGGTACGCCAAAAGAAGATCCAAACGAACATCTTCGAACCTTTAATAGGATCTGTACTCTACTTAAAATCAGAGAAGTTGAGGATGAACAGATCTATCTCATGTTGTTTCCCTGGACTTTAAAGGGAAAAGCCAAAGATTGGTTAGAATCGTTACCCGGAGGAGCGATTGATACATGGGATGTTTTCGTTGAGAAATTTCTTAAAAGATTCTTTCCAGCATCAAAAGCCGTGAGACTTCAAGGAGAAATTGTTACGTTCGCGCAAAAGCCAAATGAAACATTATATGAGGCGTGGACAAGATTCGGAAAGTTGTTGAGAGGATGTCCTCAACACGGTTTAGACACTTATCAAATAGTACAAATATTCTACCAAGGTGTCGACGTCGCTACACGAAAAGACATTGACATAGCAGCTGGTGGTTCCATTATGAAGAAAACCGCAACTGAAGCTCACAAAATTATTGGTAACACAGCCTCCCACTCACATGAGTGGCATCAAGAAAAAGATATTTTTCGTTCATCTAAAGCGGCTAGAGCCGATTCTAGCCATGACTTTGATTCCATTTCCGCAAAGTTAGATGCTTTCGAGAGACGAATGGAAAAGATGACTAAAGATATTCACGCAATACGAATTAGTTGTGAGCAGTGTGGAGGACCACATTTCATAAAAGATTGTCTTAGTATTGAACAAACAATGGAACAAAGAGAGAATGTTTCATACATGAACCAAAGGCCTGGAAATAATTATCAAAATAATTATCAACCGCCAAGACCAAATTACAATCAAAATCAGAATTATAACCGAAATGTTCCATATAACAACCAACAAGGTCTTAGCAATTAACAAGTATCTAATAATACTTACAACCAGCAAAGACCTATTTTTCCAAATAAACCACCACAAACCGATGATAAAAAGCCAAATTTAGAAGATATGGTGTCGAAGCTAGTTGAATCTCAAACTCAATTTTTCACATCTCAGAAACAAACTAATGAACAAAATGCTCAAGCATTTAGAAATCAACAAGCTTCTATACAAAATCTGGAATAAGAAGTGAGTAACCTAGCAAGGTTAATTGGTGAAAGAAAACCGGGGAGTCTACCTAGCGATACAAATGTTAACCCCCGAAATGAAACAGCTAAGGCCATTACCACAAGAAGTGGTATTACACTTAAACCACCTGAAATGCCTGTAATTTCTGATGACTCTATTCCTACTACACAGGCACCACAGCCTGAGCAAGAGAAGGAATCAGAACCGGTAGTTGAAAAGGTTAATGAAGATAACACAGTTAAGGCTAAACCTTATGTTAAACCATAACAACCACCGCTTCCTTACCCGAGTAAAATGAGAAAAGAAAGACTTGAAGCCGAGCAATCCAAATTCTTGGATATGTTTAAACAAATAAATGTCAATCTTCCTTTCATTGATGTGATTTCAGAAATGCCAAGATATGCTAAATTTCTGAAAGATCTAATCACAAATAGAAAGAAAACAGAAGAACTCTCGGCTATTACAATGAATGCTAATTGTTCTGCAGTGCTGTTGTGTGACGACCCCGAAATTTTCGACCAAATTTAAACTTAATCTTTAAATAGTTTCGACATGATAAGTAAAGTCTATTAAATTGAATCTCAAAAGTTTTGGAAACAATATTCATGTAATCATTTGACCTTGACTATTCCTGGCGATTCACGAACAATTGTTTTTAAATAAATATGTATATATATATATATATATATATATATATATATATATATATATATATATATATATAATATGTAAATGTATGTATATATAATAATCTGAAAATATCAAATGTAAAATAAACATTAGATTCAAATATGTAAGAATAAGATACAAAACAATTAAGTGAAATTTAAAATGAATCTATATATATATTTATGATTTTTATAATCACTATGATATGTATATTATAATAAAATTTATAAATAATAAATATTCAATAAAAGTATTATATAACTAATAAATATTTCATAATTAATAATATATAATAATAATATATTAAAAGTAATTACAAGTTAGAATATAGTTGTTATGGTAATAATATTAACACTTTCATTAATATTAATATTAATATTAATATCAGTATTATTAAAATTATTATTGTAATAAGTATAAATATGAAATTTGATTTATATATAATTTTTTTATATTAATATCATTATTACTAATATATTTAGTATTATTAGTAATGATATTATTTTATCATTTATATATCATTACTATTATTATTATTTGTATTATTAGTAATTTATTATTATTATTATTATTAATAAAAATGGAATTATATTTATTAATTATTAATATAAATTAATCTGTATAAAATATTAAAGACACAATTTACGCGAAATATGTTATATCACTATCTGCTTTATTTTTTGTTTCTTCTTCTTGTTTGTGATATTCTGTCGACATAGCAGACATACGAATCCAATAATCGATTGTCCTTTTGATTTCTAATTCAATCATTCAAAAACCAACATCAATTATTCATCACATAATCTACTGCCATTCGAAAATATAAAACAGAAATTTAAGGGAACAAGAACCGTTCCTCTGCTCGTGACATGGGATAATCAATATCTCAATCCCGAATCAATCTTCAAAACTAGAATTTCAGTTATGTTAGGAACTCTTCAATTGAAATTTCTGTGAAGTTTCACATTCCAATTCTTTCTATTGAGTAAGAAATTGCGAGTCAAAGTTTATAATCGAAAAGTCAACTGCTTCTTTAAAATTTAAATTTGTAAATTAGATGTTGTATTAGGATCAATTGATGATGCCTGAAGATTCCTGAAAGGATTTGTTATGTATTTCGTGAAGAAATCATAGGCTATAAATGTTCGAATTTCATAATTCAATTTCACCTTCATTTTGTCCATCGTGGGTGTTCATCAGAAATTCTATGATTTCAATGTTGTATAGAATGAAGTTTACTCATGAAATCAGCTAGTCGCAACTACTAGACCACAGTTTTTTTTCTTTCGAAATCACGCTTCAATTATATCAGGGAGAATGAATCCGATTTTATGTTCATTCTGATTCAGTTAAACTCCCTTATTTAATTCGTTCCTTTTCTTTTCTGTAATTCAAGACCAATCACAGTAATTTGATTCTGTTGTAATTTAAAAATCTAAACGGATGTTGTATTAGATGTTATGATTATTGAATCTCTGAACGGGTTAAATTCTTGGGGAAGAAGATGAATACTAGATTAAGAATAAAAGCAATTCAGATTCCTATAATAACAGATAAACAAGGATAGCTCGATGGTTAAGTGTTGGTTTGAGTGTGCGAGAGGTCTCGGGTTCGATTCCGATTCGGTGCAATTTTTTTAAAAGCTTTTGGGAAGGTAGTTTCCTTATCAATTTTTTTTATTCCTATTGATTATTATTATTATTATTATTATTATTGATTATTATTATTATGAGTATTGTTATTATGATTATTATTATTAATATTAATATTACACTTATCATTGTTGTTATTTATTAGAATTATTATTATTATTAGGTATTATGAATATTAGTATTAATAAAATAAGTATTATGATAAAATTTTCATGTATTATGATTATAACTACAAGTATGAATATTATTATTATTATTATTATTATCACTAACAGTTGTATTAGTATTATTACCATGATTTGGGTTATTATTGTTATTACTATAATTAAAGTTATTGATATTATGAATATTAGTATTATTATCATTATTATGATTAAGATTACTATTATGAAGATAATAAAATTTATTACTTCATTAATATTAGCATTGGTATTATTTTATAAATATTGGAATTTCTGTTATAAACATAAGTATTATTGTTAATATTATTAGTATTAATAAATTGTTAAAATCATTATTATTAGGTATTAAGTATTACTATCAAAATGATTATTTTCATTACCAGCAATACTAAATTTTTCATTTTATTAAAAACTACTATTATTATCATTATTATAAGATTTATTATTAAAACTATCATTAACAGTAAAACTAATATTTTTATAGTTATTATTATTATTATTAACATCATTATATTTATCATTAATAAGATTATTAACATTATTATTTTTATTAGTAATATTAAGAATTATCAATATTATCATTTTTTACCATTTCAAATACTATTTCAGTATTATTACAATTACAAGTTTCAACAAACGAATGATATATATAAAAATATATTTAACATACATAACTTAACAACATTCACACTTGTATATACAAAATGAATACATTTAACTAAATAATGATAAATATATAATTTAATAATATAAAGATTATATCACTAATAATATATATATTTATTCGATTACGATTATGTGTGTTAATATATATATATATATATATATATATATATATATATATATATATATATATATATATATATATATATCACTAATAATATATATATTTATTCGATTACGATTATGTGTGTTAATATATATATATATATATATATATATATATATATATATATATATATATATATATATATATATATATATATATATATATATATATATGAATGATATAGGTTCGTGAATCCGAGGTCAACCCTGCATTGTTCAGTTCCGTCGTATGCATATTTTTACTACAAAATATCATACTGTGAGTTTCATTACTCCCTTTTTAAATGCTTTTGCAATATATATTTTTGGGACTGAGAATACATGCGCTTTTATAAATGTTTGACGAAATAGACACAAGTAATTGAAACTACATTCTATGGTTGAATGATCGAAGCCGAATATGCCCCTTTTTGCTTGGTAACCTAAGAATTAGGGAACATCACTAATTTTGAGAATTAGTGCACCCCTAATTGACGCGGATCCAAAAGATAGTTCTATTGGGCCTAACGAACCCCATCCAAAGTACCGGATGCTTTAGTACTTCGAATTCATTTTTATCATGTCCGAAGGATTTCCCAGAATGATAGGGGATATTCTTATATGCATCTTGTTAATGTCGGTTACCAGGTGTTCAATCCATATGAATGATTTTTGTCTCTATGCATGGGACGTATATTTATGAGAAATGGAAATGAAATTCTTGTGGTCTATTAAAATGATGAAAATGAATGTTTATGATAAACTAATGAACTCACCAATCTTTTAGTTGACACTTGAAAGCATTTTTATTCTCAGGTATGAAAGAAATCTTCCGCTGTGCATTAGCTCATTTTAAGGATATTACTTGGAGTCATTCATGGCATATTTCGAAAGACGTTGCATTCGAGTCGTTGAGTTTAGTAAAGATTATGATTAAGTAAATGACAGATTAGATCATTTATAGATGGATATTATGAAATGGTATGCATGCCTGTCAACTTTCGATGTAATGAAAGTTTGTCTTTTAAAACGAATGCAATGTTTGTAAAATGTATCATATAGAGGTCAAGTACCTCGCGATGTAACCAAATGTAATGTTTTCGTCCAGATGGATTAGGACGGGGCATTAGAGTTGGTATCATAGTGGTGGTCTTAGCAAACCAGGTCTTGTATTAGTGTGTCTAACTGATAGTTGTTTAGATGCATTAGTGAGTCTGGACTTCGACCGTGTCTGCATGTCAAAATCTTTGCTTATCATTTAGTGTCGAAAATTATTTGCTTATCATCCTTAAAGTCTAGACACGTCTTACTGCCTCTACTGCATAGACAGTGTATAGATAAATTCATATCTTAGCGTATCTATTATTGTTACCTTTGTCTGACAGCTTCCGTAGATTCATCCGTAACTTATGGGATTTTAGTATTATATGCATATGTAAATTATGTATTGCAGGGTACTAATTTACATCCTATAATCTATTTCTTATCGAAAATCCTTCATCTGATCGTACAAGATGAATCCCTCAATCAGTTCGAGTCCCTCAGATTCCGATAGCTATTCCGATAGTTATTCCGACAGCTATTCCGACATGGATATCCACCTAAGCTCTGAAAGCAGCGTAAACGAAATGGATCAATAAACTAGTCATCTTCAATTCTGGATGAATTGGGGATGAGTTCGTAGTTGACTTAACCGATGGAGACGAGAAGAAGGCGATCCTTTCCACCCACCAATCTGTACTCTTGGCAAAGAACCTGAAGCACTTACCTGCGAACCTATTCGAAACACCATTCTCATATTCATTTCCAGAGTATCTCGCCACGATTATATTCTATCTAAAATTCTAAACCTTATTCATCCTCTTGTTCTAACCGCCAATCATCCCGGAGTAATCGAAGAAGTCAACGAACTTCGCGCTCGAGTAATCAATTTGGAGAATATGGTGCAAAATTTACCAGCTTCAGCAACATCACTGGCACCAACAGTACCATCAGTAACCACACCAGTACCATCAACAATCCATGCCTCAACATCTCATTCTGTACCCCGAGTATAATCATCGTTCTACGTATCGTTCTACATCAATTATCTTCGTTCTTCATGACGATTATGTAATCTCTAATGGTTTAGAGATTATGTATTCTAGTTCTAACGGTAAATCAAATGAGTTTAATATCATATTGATTCATTAAATCCATGATTACATCTGAAGAAAATATATATGTATATATATTTTTTCATAAAGATTGTAATTAAAAAATTCTTTCGTACAAACTGTTAATGGTGAAAATATTTTAACGGGTAGGTAATACTCGAGGAATATTTAGATTTCACATTAATAAGTACACTGTACATTCTTTCAAATCTAATTCAACAGTCATTTACTATCCTATTTACAACCACCGATATACGTATCCGTTCACCGCAGAATAACCCTTTTCATTCAATTTCATATTTGGATTTTGATCTATCAGAATCCAACAAGTGGTATAATGAAGAAAACATTGGGCAAAAAAAAAATTTTGTTAGAAACAAACAAATTAATCATGAGAAAATTTTGTTAAGGATCCACGCTAACAAAATCCTAGCTAACTGCTCATAGCTAACTGTTAAATTCCTTATTACATTTTATTTATCGCAGTTTATTTTTCGCAATTTTAATTCTCGCAATTTTATTTATCGTTATTTAATTTCTGTTATTTATTTTATGCACTTTATTTATCGTCATTTAAATACTGTTATTTACGCATTTTAAATATCGGGACACGTATACAAGGTTTTGACATATCATATCGACACATCTATATATATTATTTGGAATAACCATAGACACTCTATATGCAGTAATGCTTGAGTTAGCTATACAGGGTTGAGGTTGATTCTACAATAATATATATACTTTGAGTTATGATCGAGTCTGAGACATGTACACGGGTCACGATACGTATTAATTAATTAAAATATTATATATTAAACTATATATGAATTATTAGACTGTTAACTGTAGACTATCGACTGTGGACTAATAACATTAGATAATTAAAATGAATTAAAATATTGATTATAACATATGAAACTAAACAATTCTTCAAGTTTGCCACTTGATTTCATCTTAAACCTCATTTGTATCTTGACGATTACAATATGCGTTCAAACCTTTCATGATTCTGGAAAACACCTCAATCAAGAGGATGAACCAACCGCACTCCATCTACGGAAGAAAAGATTGATGCATATATTTATGCACCTGAAAACACTTGGAACCAGAATAAACGTTTAACATGTATCTGTGCTAGCTCCTTTGGCGTGGTTATTACGAAAAATAGCTTTGCAATCTCTTTCCAAAGTAGCCAATTTTGTCACAGCTTCAGCAAGTCAACTTCAACTTTTTGTTCGAAACAACTGAAATGTCCCGTTCATATTGATTATAAATGTTCCATATTAATTGATTTCGTCGCGAGGTTTTGACCTCTATATGAGACGTTTTTCAAAGACTGCATTCATTTTTAAAACAACCTTAACCTTTATTTTATCGATAAAGGTTTATAAAGCATTACGTAGATTATCAAACAATGATCATCTAAAATATACCGTTTACACACGACCATTACATAATGGTTTACAATAAGAATATATTACATCAAAAATAAGTTTCTTGAATGCAGTTTTTACACAATATCATACAAGCATGGACTCCAAATCTTGTCCTTATTTTAGTATGCAACAGCGGAAGCTCTTAATAATCAACTGAGAATAAACATGCTTAAAATGTCAACAAAAATGTTGGTGAGTTATAGGTTTAACCTATATATTATCAAATCATAATACTAGACCACAAGACTTCATTTTTAAAACACATCTCATATCAGGCATTTCGTAAACTGCATAGAGATAAAAATCAATCATATGTTGAACACCTGGTAACCGTCGTTAACTTAATGCATAGAATATCCCCAAAACATAACCTCTCATCTGTATAATAATCTCAAAGTACTAAACCATCCATAACCTGAATGGGGGTTGTTAAGCCTAATAGATCTATCTTTAGGATTCGCGTCAATTAGGGGCCATTTCCCTAATTCTTAGGTTACCAGACTTGAAGGGCGATATTCGGTTTAATAATCCAACCATAGAATGTAGTTTTGCGTACTTGTGTCTATTTT
Organism: Rutidosis leptorrhynchoides; assembly: GCF_046630445.1. Classification (NCBI taxonomy): domain Eukaryota; kingdom Viridiplantae; phylum Streptophyta; class Magnoliopsida; order Asterales; family Asteraceae; genus Rutidosis; species Rutidosis leptorrhynchoides. The sequence continues at coordinate 343,452,710 of NC_092338.1, read as the reverse complement.
GTAAAACATTTATAAAGCTGCATGTATTCTCATCCCAAAAAAAATATTAGATTGTAAAAGTGGAACTATAACTCACTTTCACAGATTTTTACTTCGTCGGGAAGTAAGACTTGGCCACTGGTCAATTCACGAACCTATAACAAATATGTACATATATATCAAAGTATGTTCAAAATATATTTACAACATTTTTATTACGTTTTAATGATTAGAGTTTGTTAAGTCAGCAGTCCTCGTTAGTAACCTACAACTAGTTGTCCACAGTTAGATGTACAGAATAAAGCAATATATACTATCTAGAATCAATCCACGACCCAGTGTCTACAAGTCTCAGACTCAATCACAACTCAAAGTATATATATTATTTTGGAATCAACCTCAACCCTGTATAGCTAACTCAAACATTACGGCATATAGAGTGTCTATGGTTGTTCCGATATATATATATATATATATATATATATATATATATATATATATATATATATATATATATATATATATATATATATATATATATATATATATATATATATATGTATATATATATATATATGGGTCGATATGATATGTCAAAATATTGTATACGTGTTTATGATATCCCAAGATTTCATAATATGTATAATACAATATAAATTAGTTAGGATATGTTTAGTCTAGATTTGTTACAAAATTTTCGTAGCTAAAACTAGCAAATTTATCCAATTTTGTTTTACCCGTCATTTCTTCGTTTCAAATCCGTTTTGAGTGATTCAAGTTGCTATGGTTTCATATTGAACTTAAGTTTATGAATCTAAACAGAAAAAGTGTAAGTTTATAATCGGAAATACAGGTTACAAGTCAATATTATAAGAGGTAGTCATTTCAGTCGAAAGAACGACGTCTTGATGACCATTTTGAAAAACATACTTCCACTTTGAGTTTAACCATGATTTTTGGATATAGTTTCATGTTCATAAGAAAAATCATTTTCCCAGAAGAACAACTTTTAAATCAAAGTTTATCATTGTTTTTAATTAACTAACCCAAAACAGCCCGCGGTGTTACTACGACGGCGTATGTCTGGTTTTACGGTGTTCTTCGTGTTTCTAGGTTTTAAATCATTAATTTAGCATATCATATAGATATAGAACATGTGTTTAGTTGATTTTAAAAGTCAAGTTAGAAGGATTAACTTTATTTGCGAACAAGTTTAGAATTAACTAAACTATGTTCTAGTGATTACAAGTTTAAATCTTCGAATAAGATAGCTTTATATGTATGAATCGAATGATGTTATGAACATCATTACTACCTTAAGTTTAGTAGGTAAACCTACTGGAAGTGACAAGAAATGATCTAGCTTCAAAAGATTCTTGGATGGCTTGAAAGTTCTTGAAGTAGAATCATGACACGAAAACAAGTTCAAGTAAGATTTCTGCTCGAATTAAGATTTTTATAGTTATAGAAATTGAATCAAAGTTTGAATATGAGTATTACCTTAAATTAGAGAGATAACCTACAGTAAGTAACAAAGGTTTCTTGATCTTGGATGATTACTTGGAATGGATTAGAAAGCTTGGAAGTAATCTTGCAAACTTGAAAGTGTTCTTGGTTTTATGAAACTAGAACTTATAGAATATATGAAGAACACTTAGAACTTGAAGATAGAACTTGAGAGAGATCAATTAGATGAAGAAAATTGAAGAATTAAAGTGTTTGTAGGTGTTTTTGGTTGGTGGTATATGGATTAGATATAAAGGATGTGTAAGTTTGTTTTCATGTAAATAATTCATGAATGATATATAATATTTTTTATAATTTTGTGAGATATTTCATGCTAGTTGCCAAATGATGGTTCCTACATGTTTAATGACTCACATGGGCTGCTAAGGAGCTGATCATTGAAGTGTATATACCAATAGTATATACATCTAGAAGCTGTGTATTGTACGAGTACGAATACGGGTGCATACGAGTAGAATTGTTGATGAAAATGAATGAGGATGTAATTGTAAGCATTTTTGTTAAGTAGAAGTACTTTGATATGTGTCTTGAAGTCTTTCAAAAGTGTACTAATACATCTAAATACACTACATGTATATACATTTTAACTGAGTCGTTAAGAAATCGTTAGTCGTTACATGTAAGTGTTGTTTTGAAACCTTTAAGTTAACGATCTTGTTAAATGTAATTAATTCATTGTTATTATACTTAAATGAGATGTTAAATTGTTATGTTAACATGATAACATGGTGTATGAATATATCTTAACATCATATATATATGTTAAAATACTATTACAACGATAATCGTTACGTATATATATTGTTTCGAAATTCTTAAGTTAGTAGTCTTGTTTTACATATGTAGTTCATTGTTAATATACTTAATGATATATATAATTATCATTTTATCATGTTAAATATAGTGTAACAATATCTTAATATGATACATATGTATTTAGTAAGACGTTGTTATAACGATAATCGTTATATATATCGTTTCGAGTTTCTTAACTTAGTAGTCTCATTTTTATGTATATACCTCATTGTTAATATACATAGTGATATACTTACTTATCATAATATCATGTTAACGATATATATATATATATATATATATATATATATATATATATATATATATATATATATATATATATATATATATATATATATATATATATATATCATCATATAGTTTTTACAAGTTTTAACGTTCGTGAATTGCCGGTCAACTTGGGTGGTCAATTGTCTACATGACACTCATTTCAAATAATCAAGTCTTAATAAGTTTGATTGCTTAACATGTTGGAAACATTTAATTATGTAAATATCGATTTCATTTAATATATATAAACATGGAAAAGTTCGGGTCACTACAGTACCTACCCGTTAAATAAAATTCGTCCCGAAATTTTAAGCTGTAGAAGGTGTTGACGAATCTTCTGGAAATAGGTGCGAGTATTTCTTCTTCATCTGATCTTCACGCTCCCAGGTGAACTCGGGTCCTCTACGAGCATTCCATCGAACCTTCACAATTGGTATCTTGTTTTGCTTAAGTCTTTTAACCTCACGATCCATTATTTCGACGGGTTCTTCAATAAATTGAAGTTTTTCGTTGATTTGGATTTCTTCTAATGGAATAGTGAGATCTTCTTTAGCAAAGCATTTCTTCAAATTCGAGACGTGGAAAGTGTTATGTACAGCCGCGAGTTGTTGAGGTAACTCAAGTTGGTAAGCTACTGGTCCGACACGATCTATAATCTTGAATGGTCCAATGTACCTTGGATTTAGTTTCCCCCGTTTACTAAATCGAACAATGCCTTTCCAAGGTGAAACCTTAAGCATGACCATCTCTCCAATCTCAAATTCTATATCTTTTCTTTTACTGTTCGCGTAGCTCTTTTGTCGACTCTGGGCAGTTTTCAATCGTTGTTGAATTTGGATGATTTTCTCGGTAGTTTCTTGTAATATCTTCGGACCCGTAATCTGTCTATCCCCCACTTCACTCCAACAAATTGGAGACCTTCACTTTCTACCATAAAGTGCTTCAAACGGCACCATCTCAATACTCAAATGGTAACTGTTGTTGTAGGAAAATTCTGCTAACGGTAGGTGTCGATCCCAACTGTTTCCGAAATCGATAACACATGCTCGTAGCATGTCTTCCAGGGTCTGTATCATCCTTTCACTTTGCCCATCAGTTTGTGGATAATAAGCAGTACTCATGTCTAGACGAGTCCCCAATGCTTTTCTGCAGTGTCTGCCAAAACCTTGAAATAAATCTGCCATCCCTATCAGAGATAATAGAGATTGGTATTCCATGTCTGGAGACAACTTCCTTTAAATATAATCGCGCCAACTTCTCCATTTTATCATCTTCTCTCATTGGCAAAAAGTATGCTGATTTGGTAAGACGATCGACTATTACCCAAATAGTATCATAACCACTTGCAGTCCTTGGCAATTTAGTAATGAAATCCATGGTAATATTTTCCCATTTCCATTCTGGGATTTCAGGTTGTTGAAGTACACCTGATGGTTTCTGATGTTCAGCTTTGACCTTAGAACACGTCAAACATTCTCCTACATATCTCACAATATCGGCTTTCATACCGGGCCACCAAAAATGTTTCTTGAGGTCCTTGTACATCTTTCCCGCTCCGGGATGTATTGAGTATCTGGTTTTATGTGCTTTCCCAAGTACCATTTTTCTCACATCTCTAAACTTTGGTACCCAAATTCTTTCGGCTCTATACCGGGTTCCTTCTTCTCGAATATTAAGGTGTTTCTCCGATCCTTTAGGTATTTCATTCTTCAAATTCCCTTCTTTTACGACACCCTGCTGCGCCTCCTTTATTTGAGTAGTAAGGTTAGTACGAATAATTATATTCTTAGCTTTTACCCGCATAGGTTCTCTATCCTTTCTACTCAAAGCGTCTGCTACCACATTCGCCTTCCCCGGATGGTAACGAATCTCGAAATCGTAATCATTCAATAACTCAATCCACCTACGCTGCCTCATATTTAGTTGTTTCTGATTAAATATGTGTTGGAGAGTTTTGTGATCGGTATATATAATACTTTTGACCCCATATAAGTAGTGCCTCCAAGTCTTTAATGCAAAAACAACCGTGCCTAATTCCAAATCATGCGTCGTATAATTCTGCTCATGAATCTTCAATTGTCTAGATGCATAAGCAATTACTTTCGTTCGTTGCATTAATACACAATCGAGACCTTGCTTCGAGGCGTCACAATATATCACAAAATCATCATTCCCTTTAGGCAATGCCAATATAGGTGCCGTAGTTAACTTTTCCTTCAACAATTGAAACGCTTTCTCCTGCTCATCCTTCCATTCAAACTTTTTCCCTTTATGCGTTAATGCAGTCAAGGGTTTTGCTATTTTGGAAAAATCTTAGATGAATCTTCTGTAGTAACCAGCCAGTCCTAAAAATTGGCGTAAATGCTTAGGAGTTTTCGGGGTTTCCCACTTTTTAACGGTTTCAATCTTTGCCGGATCCACCTGAATACCTTCTTTGTTCACTATGTGACCGAGGAATTGAACTTCTTCCAACCAAAACGCACACTTTGAAAACTTAGCGTACAATTTTTCTTTTCTCAACAACTCTAGCACTTTTGTCAAATGTTCTTCGTGCTCTTGATCATTCTTTGAGTAGATAAGTATGTCATCGATGAAGATAATGACAAACTTGTCAAGATATGGCCCACACACTCTGTTCATGAGGTCCATGAACACAGCTGGTGCATTAGTTAAACCAAACGGCATAACCATAAACTCATAATGACCGTAATGCGTCCTAAAAGCAGTCTTCGGAATATCATCCTCCTTCACCCGCATTTGATGATATCCGAAACGTAAATCAATCTTCGAATAAACTGACGAACCTTGTAATTGATCAAATAAGTCGTCGATTCTCGGTAGTGGGTAACGGTTCTTGATGGTAAGTTTGTTCAACTCTCGGTAGTCGATACACAACCTGAATGTACCATCTTTCTTCTTGATAAACAAAACAGGAGCTCCCCACGGTGACGTGCTTGGTCGAATGAAATCTCGCTCTAAAAGTTCCTGTAATTGGCTTTGGAGTTCCTTCATTTCACTCGGTGCAAGTCTATATGGATCACGGGCTATTGGTGTAGCTCCTGGTACCAAGTCTATTTGAAATTCAACGGATTGGTGTGGAGGTAATCCCGGTAATTCTTTTGAAAATACATCGGGAAACTCTTTTGTGACGGGAACATCATTGATGTTCTTTTCTTTGGTTTGTACTTTCTCGACATGTGCTAGAACAGGATAGCAACCTTTTCTTATTAGTTTTTGCGCCTTTAAATTACTAATAAGATTTAGCTTCGCGTTGCTCTTTTCTCCGTACACCATTAAGGGTTTTCCTTTTTCTCTTACAATGCGAATGGCATTTTTGTAACATACGATTTCCGCTCTCTTCTTTTTCAATCAGTCCATGCTAATTATCACATCAAAACTCCCCAACTCTACTGGTATCAAATCAATCTTAAACGTTTTGCTAACCAGTTTAATTTCTCGATTCTGACATATCTTATCTGCTGTAATTAATTTACCGTTTGCTAATTCGAGTAAAAATATATTACCCAAAGGCGTCAATGGACAACTTATTTTAGCACAGAAATCCTTACTCATATAGCTTCTATCCGCACCCGAATCAAATAAAACATAAGCAGATGTATTGTCAATAAGAAACGTACTCGTAACAAGCTCCAGGTCTTCCTGCGCTTCAACCGCATTAATGTTGAAGACTCTTCCTCGACCTTGCCCATTATTATCCCCCTGATTTGGACACGCATTTTTGTAATGGCCCTTCATCCCGCATCCGAAACAGGTAATGTCGGCATAACTTGTTTCGGCATTATTTGTTCAGTTAGCCATTGATCCGTAGATTTCGCACTTTGTCGCACCATTGCCCTTTCTTTTACACTTAGTATACACTACCATACAGAGCCCAGTCGGATGGTATCCTTCACACCTCTGACATGGTTTCTGCCTCTTGTTGTTATTGTTGGGATTGTTGTTGTTGTAGTTGTTGAAACGGTTGTTGTAGTTGTTGTTGGGGTGGTTGTTGTTGTTGCATTTGTTTTTGCGAAAATTGGTGCGATTGTAGTTGTGATTGCTGTGTTAATTGTTAAAATTGTGACCCTTGTCACTAGTTTCTTCCCACTTTCTCTTGATTTGTTTCATGTTGGCTTCTTCGGCTGCCTGCTCTTTAACTCTTTCCTCAATCTGATTTATGAGTTTATGAGCCATTCGACTCGCCTTTTGTATGGAGGCGAGCTCGTGTGAACTTATATCTTCTTGGATCCTTTCTGGTAACCCTTTTACAAATGCGTTGATTTTATCCTCTTCATCTTCGAACGCTCTTGGGCACAATAAACACAACTCCGTGAATCGTCGTTCGTATGTGGTAATGTCAAAACCTTGTGTTCGTAATCCTTTAAGCTCTACTTTGAGCTTATTGACCTCGTTTCTGGGACGATACTGCTCAGTCATCAGATGTTTGAATTCTGACCACGGCAGTGCGTACGCAGCATCTTGTTCCACTTGCTCTAGGTAAGTATTCCACCATGTTAATGCAGTACATGTGAAGGTAAGCGTAGTGTACTTTACTTTGTCTTCTTCAGTACACTTACTTATAGCAAACACCGATTCAACCTTTTCGGTCCACCGTTTCAATCTGATTAGACCCTCGGTTCCATCGAATTCTAAAGGTTTACAGGCAATGAATTCTTTGTAGGAGCATCCTACACGATTTTTTGTGGCGTTATTTGTATTGCTAGATTCAGAGTTATTGTTGTTTTTTTGCATTGCAGCCTGTACTGCAGCTATGTTTGCTGCAAGGAAAACACGGAATTCTTCCTCGCTCATGTTCAAATTCTGACGAGTCGTCGGTGCCATTTCCTTCAAAAAGAGCCCAAAAGAATTAAGTTAATCATATAGAATATTAAGAGTAGTCAATAGTATTTTGTAGCATAATATGAACTAATTTATAAAATCTTTTTTTTTCATATTAGCGTTTTATAGTTTTATTTCGGGTAGTACCTACCCGTTAAGTTCATACTTAGTAGCTAATATACCATTCAACTACTACAATTCTATATGAAAAACTGATTATAATAATATTTCGTGTTCAAACTTTTATACAAAAATTTACAAACTTACAATACCGCCATTATACATATAGTATGAAATATAGCACACAATAACTTTGATACAAAACAGTTGTGACAACAATCCTAGTTAATACGCAAGTCGTTCAGCAAAGGCAATAAAAACACGTAATTCATAAGTCCCGAAACAAGTCATGCATTCTGGTTTTACTAAGACTACTTCCCATCCTTGTTCTTGTGGAGCATAACCGTTGTGGCTGTTGACAAGACAACATGTTGCAACGTCGTCAAAGGGACAAGGGTTTTGTAATGTCCAACAGCCCTGTAATAATCTAAAAACCTTGTTTCTCACCCCAACTACTGAATCTGTCACTTGTGGGAATGTTTTATTTAACAGTCGTAATCTGATGTTCTTTTTCTCACTTTGGTGAGTAGCGAACATCAATAACCCGTAAGCATAACATGCTTCTTTATGTTGCATGTTAGAAGCTCTTTCTAACTCACGAAGTCCTAGGTTGGGATATGTTTAGTCAAAATAGGTTCTCAACCCGTAGCGTAAAATTGCATTTGGGTTCCCCGCATTTAATGCTTTAAAGAAAACGCAGCGTAACTTACAGTCTCCCCAATGTGATATACCCCATCTTTCAAATGAAAGCCTTTTATAAACTAAGGCATTCCTGAAACGTTCATCAAATGTTCTACACACTAATTTCGCCGTAAATAATTGTGCCGATGAATTCTGACCGACTTTAGACAAGATTTCATCAATCATGTCCCCGGATAGGTCTTCTAAAATTTTTGGTTGTCTATCCTTAACATCCATTTTTTTTGTTTTAATACTGTAAAAATAGACGAGGGTTAGATTCGTAAAAGATAATTATCAAATAATACAAGCAATTTTCACATATAATAAGAAAAGTACAAGCACACATATTTTACATATTTTACACCTCATGATTACAACTATTTATTCCGATTCACTAGTTTCTTCCTCTTCGGACCTGTTTCGTTTTGCTAATTTTCTAGGGATATATGATGTTCCTCTAATACGAGCCGTTGTTTTCACAAATGGTTTAGAAAAACCTGGTGGCTTAGAGGTTCCCGGGTTATTGTTACAACTTAAGAAATACGGGTGTTGACGATACATATAAAGTTCATCGGGGTTGGAATCAGGTTTTTCTATTTTGATGCCCTTTCCCTTATTATTTTCTTTTGCTTTTTCAAATTGGGTCGAGGTAATTTCTATAACATCATCGGAATCCTCATCGGGATCCGATTCATCGGAAAATTGGTAATCTTCCCAATATTTTTCTTCCTCGGCGGAAACACCATTGACCATTTTTAACTTTGGTCCATTGTTTGAGGATTTTATTTTATTTATCTGTTTTTCTATGGTTCCTAATATTTCCTCCTCCGAAAGCTCTTCTTCCGGTTCCTCTTCTTCCGGTTACTCCTCTTCCGGTTCCTCCTCTTCCGGTTCCTCCTCTTCCGGTTCCTCCTCTTCCGGTTCCTCTTCGGGAATTTGTGAATCTTCCCAAACTATATTCGACTCTTCATTATTATTAGGTGAGTCGATGGGATTTGTACTAGAGGTAGACATCTAACACACAATATCAAATACGTTAAGAGATTAATATATCACAGAATATTTACATGTTAACAATATATAGTTTCCAACAAAAATGTTAAGCAATCGTTTTTCAAGTAAACACGGTCGAAGTCCAGACTCACAAATGCATCCTAACGAAACTCGATAAGACACACTAATGCAAATTTTTGGTTCTCTAAGACCAATGTTTGGATACCAACTGAAATGTCCCGTTCATATTGATTATAAACGTTCCATATTAATTGATTTCGTCGCGAGGTTTTGACCTCTATATGAGATGGTTTTCAAAGACTGCATTCATTTTTAAAACAACCTTAACCTTTATTTTATCGATAAAGGTTTATAAAGTATTACGTAGATTAGCAAATAATGATAATCTAAATATGGCGTTTACACACGAACATTACATAATGGTTTACAATAAGAATATATTACATCAAAAATAAGTTTCTTGAATGCCGTTTTTACACAATTTCATACAAGCATGGACTTCAAATCTTGTCCTTATTTTAGTATGCAATCGCGGAAGCTCTTAATAATCACCTGAGAATAAACATGCTTAAAACGTCAATAAAAATGTTGGTGAGTTATAAGTTTAACCTATATATTATCAAATCATAATAATAGACCACAAGATTTCATTTTTATAACACATCTCATATCAAGCATTTCATAAACTGCATAGAGATAAAAATCATTTATATGTTGAACACCTGGTAACCGCCGTTAATTTAGTGCATAGAATATCTCCAAAACAGAACCTCTCGTCTGTATAATAATCTCGAAGTACTAAACCATCCATAACTTGAATGGGGGTTGTTAAGCCCAATAGATCTATATTTAGGATTCGCGTTAATTAGGGGCCATTTTCCTAATTCTTAGGTTACCAGACTTGAAGGGCGATATTCGGTTTAATAATCCAACCATAGAATGTAGTTTTGCGTACTTGTGTCTATTTTGTAAAACATTTATAAAGCTGCATGTATTCTCATCCAAAAAAAAAATATTAGATTGTAAAAGTGGGACTATAACTCACTTTCACAGATTTTTACTTGGTCGGGAAGTAAGACTTGGCCACTGGTCGATTTGTACATATATATCAAAGTATGTTCAAAATATATTTACAACATTTTTATTACGTTTTAATGATTTGAGTTTGTTAAGTCAGCAGTCCTCGTTAGTAACCTACAACTAGTTGTCCACAGTTAGATGTACAGAATAAAGCAATATATACTATCTCGAATCAATCCACGACCCAGTGTCTACAAGTCTCAGACTCGATCACAACTCAAAGTATATATATTATTTTGGAATCAACCTCAACCCTGTATAGCAAACTCAAACATTACGGCATATAGAGTGTCTATGGTTATTCCGATATATATATATAGATGGGTCGATATGATATGTCAAAACATTGTATACGTGTCTATGATATCCCAAGATTTCATAATATGTATAATACAATATAAATTAGTTAGGATATGTTTAGTCTAGATTTGTTACAAAATTTTCGTAGCTAAAACTAGCAAATTTATCCAATTTTGTTTTACCCGTCATTTCTTTGTTTCAAATCCGTTTTGAGTGATTCAAGTTGCTATGGTTTCATATTGAACTTAAGTTTATGAATCTAAACAGAAAAAGTGTAAGTTTATAGTTGTAAATACAGGTTACAAGTCAATATTATAAGAGGTAGTCATTTCAGTCGAAAGAACGACGTCTTGATGACCATTTTGAAAAACATACTTCCACTTTGAGTTTAACCATGATTTTTGGATATAGTTTCATGTTCATAAGAAAAATCATTTTCCCAGAAGAACAACTTTTAAATCAAAGTTTATCATAGTTTTTAATTAACTAACCCAAAACAGCCCGCGGTGTTACTACGACGGCGTATGTCTGGTTTTACGGTGTTCTTCGTGTTTCTAGGTTTTAAATCATTAAGTTAGCATATCATATAGATATAGAACATGTGTTTAGTTGATTTTAAAAGTCGAGTTAGAAGGATTAACTTTATTTGCGAACAAGTTTAGAATTAACTAAACTATGTTCTAGTGATTACAAGTTTAAATCTTCGAATAAGATAGCTTTATATGTATGAATCGAATGATGTTATGAACATCATTACTACCTTAAGTTTAGTAGGTAAACCTACTAGAAGTGACAAGAAATGATCTAGCTTCAAAAGATTCTTGGATGGCTTGAAAGTTCTTGAAGTAGAATCATGACACGAAAACAAGTTCAAGTAAGATTTCTGCTCGAATTAAGATTTTTATAGTTATAGAAATTGAATCAAAGTTTGAATATGAGTATTACCTTAAATTAGAGAGATAACCTACAGTAAGTAACAAAGGTTTCTTGATCTTGGATGATTACTTGGAATGGATTAGAAAGCTTGGAAGTAATCTTGCAAACTTGAAAGTGTTCTTGGTTTTATGAAACTAGAACTTATAGAATATATGAAGAACACTTAGAACTTGAAGATAGAACTTGAGAGAGATAAATTAGATGAAGAAAATTGAAGAAATAAAGTGTTTGTAGGTGTTTTTGGTCATTGGTATATGGATTAGATATAAAGGATGTGTAAGTTTGTTTTCATGTAAATAATTCATGAATGATATATAATATTTTTTGTAATTTTGTGAGATATTTCATGCTAGTTGCCAAATGATGGTTCCCACATGTTTAATGACTCACATGGGCTACTAAGGAGCTGATCATTGAAGTGTATATACCAATAGTATATACATCTAGAAGCTATGTATTGTACGAGTACGAATACGGGTGCATACGAGTAGAATTGTTGATGAAAATGAATGAGGATGTAATTGTAAGAATTTTTGTTAAGTAGAAGTACTTTGATATGTGTCTTGAAGTCTTTCAAAAGTGTACTAATACATCTAAATACACTACATGTATATACATTTTAACTGAGTCGTTAAGTGATCATTAGTCGTTACATGTAAGTGTTGTTTTGAAACTTTTAAGTTAACGATCTTGTTAAATGTAATTAATTCATTGTTATTATACTTAAATGAGATGTTAAATTGTTATGTTAACATGATAACATGGTGTATGAATATATCTTAACATCATATATATACATATATATATATATATATATATATATATATATATATATATGTTAAAATACTATTACAACGATAATCGTTACGTATATATATTGTTTCGAAATTCTTAAGTTAGTAGTCTTGTTTTACATATGTAGTTCATTGTTAATATACTTAATGATATATATAATTATCATTTTATCTTGTTAAATATAGTGTAACAATATCTTAATATGATACATATGTATTTAATAAGACGTTGTTATAACGATAATCGTTATATATATCGTTTCGAGTTTCTTAACTTAATAGTCTCATTTTTATGTATATAACTCATTGTTAATATACCTAGTGATATACTTACTTATCATAATATCATGTTAATTTTATATATATATATATATATATATATATATATATATATATATATATATATATATATATATATATATATATATATATATATATATATATATATATATATATATATATCATATAGTTTTTACAAGTTTTAACGTTCGTGAATCGCCGGTCAACTTGGGTGGTCAATTGTCTACATGACACTCATTTCAAATAATCAAGTCTTAATAAGTTTGATTGCTTAACATGTTGGAAACATTTAATTGTGTAAATATCGATTTCATTTAATATAGATAAACATGGAAAAGTTCGGATCACTACAGTACCTACCCGTTAAATAAATTTCGTCCCGAAATTTTAAGCTGTAGAAGGTGTTGACGAATCTTCTGGAAATAGGTGCGGGTATTTCTTCTTCATCCGATCTTCACGCTCCCAGGTGAACTCGGGTCCTCTACGAGCATTCCATCGAACCTTCACAATTGGTATCTTGTTTTGCTTAAGTCTTTTAACCTCACGATCCATTATTTCGACGGGTTCTTCAATAAATTGAAGTTTTTCGTTGATTTGGATTTCGTCTAATGGAATAGTGAGATCTTCTTTAGCAAAACATTTCTTCAAATTCGAGACATGGAAAGTGTTATGTACAGCCGCGAGTTGTTGAGGTAACTCAAGTTGGTAAGCTACTGGTCCGACACGATCTATAATCTTGAATGGTCCAATGTACTTTGGATTTAGTTTCCCCCGTTTACCAAATTGAACAACGCCTTTCCAAGGTGAAACCTTAAGCATGACCATCTCTCCAATCTCAAATTCTATATCTTTTCTTTTACTGTCCGCGTAGCTCTTTTGTCGACTCTGGGCAGTTTTCAATCGTTGTTGAATTTGGATGATTTTCTCGGTAGTTTCTTGTATTATCTCCGGACCCGTAATCTGTCTATCCCCCACTTCACTCCAACAAATCGGAGACCTACACTTTCTACCATAAAGTGCTTCAAACTGTGATGACTCGGGAATTTCTGACCAAATTTAAACTTGAATCTTATATGGTTTCGACACGATAAGCAAAGTCTGTTATTTTGAGTCTGAAAATTTTTGAACTGTTTCATATATTCAATTACCCTTCGACTACTCTCGACGATTCACGAACCACTATTTATAAATAGATACATATATATTTAAATATATAAATATATATAATAATAATAATAAATTGAAATATAATTAAAATATCATATGATTTAGTTATTAGAATTTATTAAATAAAATACATCTACATATATAATTGATGTATATTAAATATATATGTGAAATTTTGAATTTATTTAGTGAACGACTGTGGCACTCATTTATCATGCGAACGATATTAAACGAGTTAGAAAGGAACTTATGTGATGTTAAAAATAAACGGTGATCCGAAAATAAGTTATATAGATTATAGCTTCGTTAAAAGATATATTTAGAATTTAGTTGTTAAGTTTTAACACTCTATACATATTACTAAGAAATAAAAATAAATATTAGACGAAAAATGCTACAAATTTAAGACTGCTTCTATTCAAGCATGTGGAAAGTTTCTTATATATATATATATTTTTTTTTACGACTTGCATAATCTTATCTTATATATATACATAATGCATATATATATTTATATCCTGAATAACTTTTCAACATTTCTATCTTATTACATTATCTTAATTGTTTACATTCATGTACCATTATTAATATATCCGGAACTCAAGACTGGGGAGAGAAAATCCAAATTTAATCATTCAAAAAGAAAGGACAACATCCCTTCAACTTTCCGTTTCTCTGTACATCACAATTAAATCAACCATTATTGACACATACGCACAAATAAACTTCACGGGTTACTTTTAAAATTGTAAGTAGAAAGTTCCTTTTCAATATTCTAACTTTCACCATCATATATATTCATATTATATCTATACACATGCAGTGTATGATTAATCAACGTATTCACCTAATTCATTTTCATCAATTGTTTCTAATAAACCCACACACTACAATTGTTATACGTTTCTATTCTCGACCATAAATGACCTCTAACGTTTTTGTGATGTTGTTTATCATCTCTCTCCTTCTTCTTGTTATCTTCTTCGTAAACCCAAGATAAAATCCATCAACAAATTGTCATTTAAACCACCTTCATGAAACCACTTGTTGTTGTTGAATCGAGACCAATGAACCACCATCAAATCTTATTACTCTCTAGCATCGATCATCAAACCACCATTATCAACCCCTATATTTTCTGTATCTTTCGAACCCTCACAATCACAAATTATATCTGATTGTTTCTGTTGGACTGGCCACAAACCCATGACCAAAAGTATCATCAAACTTCCATGATTCCTTGCTGCAAAACACCAGAACATACAACCTGCTGTTACAGCTGCCTTCTTATTTAAAGACCCTACGAAACACTACTACGACCCAAATCATTATCACTGTGATTGTTTGCAACCCTCCACCCTCAATCTTTTCCTCTCTCTCTACATTTTCTTTTTTTTTTCTCATTCGTGAACCTTGAAAATCATTATCAAATACATCCCCACAACTGTTAACAACCTACTGCTACTGCTACTCCGATTGATCCCTTGTGTTTACAATTGTGAAACCACCGTAGACTGCCATCCATCACTTACTCTCTCTTCTCTGTCCCTCCCTTCTTTCTTATTGTCTTTCTTCTACATGAACCACCATTAATCGCCACCATTAAACTGAGGTAAATGCTGATCATACTTCTGTTTCTGTTTCGTGTACTTCTGGCTGCTCAATTTTTTCTGTTTCGGTTAAATAGAGAGATGATTAAGGTGTGATGTATGCTTTTTAGTGGACAAATACTAGTGGGATTATTATGGTCTTCCAAGTTACAAAAGGAAAGGCCACCGATTCCATCTTTTATTAGTTTAATATGAGTAGTGGAATTTCCATGTTGCAATTAAAGACAAATATATCGACTAAGTTAAGGTGATTGACACAAAAGTTATTGGAGAGGTCACGTTCCATTACTATTAAGGTACCTTTGTTAAATTGTGAAAAGCACATAAATATGATATGGGAATTAAGATAATAATTACATGTTAGTGATAATGATGCTTTCTTGGTGATCGTGTTAATGAAACGAGGGTTATAGAGATCATTTAGGCCAAAAGTATGGTGGGGTTTAGAGTGACAACTAGATGATATATTTTTCCTTTTCCTCGGCTGCTATTACTTTTTACCTGTATTCCGTTTCAAACGTTGATCAGAACACACCACATATATTTATAGTTGGGCCATGACCCTATGATGTTCTAGCTGGGCCGTAAATTTAGTGATGTGGGCCGTGGTTGTTCATGATGTTGGGCCGAAAAGAAATTAGGCCATAACCTTGTTGTGGGCCGAAATCATTAGGAATGAAAAAAAAATAGGATTACGCTTATGATATTAGTAAATGATTATCGATATAAACATGGGGATGATATGTCGTATGAGTTTATAATTGATAATGATAATTAGTAAGGATGAATATAAATAACAGTGATATAACGATGAGATGGGAAGAAGTTACAGCAGGGATGATGTGGTTATGATTATGATCATGATAGATAGTGAAAAAGGAACCAGATAGATATAGGTCATATACTTTATTTCGGGATATATTTTCAAAAATGAATAAGTGGAGCAGTGGTTAAGTTTGTTGAGTTGTTAAACGAGAATTCGCGGGTTCGAGCCCGAACTGAGGCAGTTTTATATTTTTTGTTGGAAGCTTACACTCTTAAGGTAGTATTCTACTTATTATTATTATTACCATTATTATCATCATCATCATCATTATTATTATTATTATTATTATTATTATTATTATTATTATTATTATTATTATTATTATTATTATTATTATTATTATTATTATTATTATTATTATTATTATTATTATTATTATTATTATTATTATTATTTTTATTATTATTATTATTATTATTATTATTATTATTATTATTATTATTATTATTATTATGGTTAATATTATAATTAATAATATAAGTATTATTAAGTATTTTTTTAAAAAAATTATTATTATTATCATTATTATAATTATTATTATTAAAATGATACTAATTAAGTTATATATAAATATATCAATTAATATATAAAAAAATATATATTTTAAAAACCTTAATGTAAGTTATTATTTTCATGAATAATAGATAATATAATTAAATGAATTATTAAACTACTTAAACAAGGGATTATTTTAATAAATGAATTAATAAAGGATATAATTTATATCCCTAATAATAATACACAAATTTGTTCGATTACGTTATATGATAATATATATACTTGATTTAGGTTCGTGAATCTGAGGCCAACCCTGCATTGTTCAATATAGTCATATGTATTTTTTACTACAAAATACATTAGGTGAGTTCATTTGTTCTCTTTTTACTCATTACATTTTTGGGCTGAGAATACATGAAATGTTTAAATAACTATTTTTGCAATTTATATGCGTGAGTTTCATTTGCTCCCTTTTACTCTTTACATTTTTGGGACTGAGAATACATGCGCTGCTTTTACAACTGCTTTATTAAATGCTTTTAAAATACATTTTGAACTGCGATTACATGAAATGCTTTTATAAATGTTTGATGAGATAGACACAAGCAAAACATTCCGAATGAATTATTATGCAGACAGAAGTTCTACGGATTATTATTGAATTATGTGGACATGATAATTGCCACCATTGAATTATGTGGACATGATAATTGCCACCATTGAATTATATGGACATGATAATTGCCACCAATTGATGTGAATGTTATGTATCGAGAGAATGATTTTATACACAGGTTATGTGTATGATATTTTGTACACGAGATATGTGTACGGTTACTAAGATTTATGAAAAATGGTTGCGTACACAAGAAAGGTGTACTGTATTTAAAAGATATCGCATTTACATTATAGGTGGGTATAGGATTCGGGCCCATTTATACCATGCAGGATTTAAATCTTGTGGTCTATCAAATTGATGAATTTTATTGTTTTATGATAAACTTATGAACTCACCAACCTTTTGGTTGACACTTTAAAGCATGTTTATTCTCAGGTATGAAAGAAATCTTCCACTGTGCATTTGCTCATTTTAAAGACATTATTTAGAGTCGATCATCGCAATGGGACCAGATGTTGGTGACTTCGTCCAGATGGATTAGGACGGGTCCTTTCACAAACGGCGCCATCTCAATAATCGAATGGTAACTGTTGTTGTAGGAAAATTCTGCTAACGGTAGGTGTCGATCCCAACCATTTCCGAAATTGATAACACATGCTCGTAGCATGTCTTCCAGGGTCTGTATCATCCTTTCACTTTGCCCATCAGTTTGTGGATAATAAACAGTACTCATGTCTAGACGAGTCCCCAATGCTTGTTGCAGTGTCTGCCAAAACCTTGAAACAAATCTGCCATCCCTATCAGAGATAATAGAGATTGGTATTCCATGTCTGGAGACAACTTCCTTTAAATATAATCGCGCCAACTTCTCCATTTTATCATCTTCTCTCATTGGCAGAAAGTGTGCTGATTTGGTAAGACGATCGACTATTACCCAAATAGTATCATAACCACTTGCAGTCCTTGGCAATTTAGTAATGAAATCCATGGTAATATTTTTCCATTTCCATTCTGGGATTTCAGGTTGTTGAAGTAGACCTGATGGTTTCTGATGTTCAGCTTTGACATTAGAACACGTCAAACATTCTCCTACATATCTCGCAATATCGGCTTTCATACCCGGCCACCAAAAATGTTTCTTGAGGTCCTTGTACATCTTTCCCGCTCTGGGATGTATTGAGTATCTGGTTTTATGTGCTTCCCCAAGTAACATTTTTCTCACATCTCCAAACTTTGGTACCCAAATTCTTTCGGCTCTATACCGGGTTCCGTCTTCTCGAATATTAAGGTGTTTCTCCGATCCTTTAGGTATTTCATTCTTCAAATTCCCTTCTTTTACGACACCCTGCTGCGCCTCCTTTATTTGAGTAGTAAGGTTAGTACGAATAATTATATTCATAGATTTTACCCGCATAGGTTCTCTGTCCTTTCTACTCAAAGCATCTGCTACCACATTCGCCTTCCCTGTATGGTAACGAATCTCGAAATGGTAATAATTCAATAACTCAATCCACCTACGCTGCCTCATGTTTAGTTGTTTCTGATTAAATTATGTGTTGGAGACTTTTGTGATCGGTATATATAATACTTTTGACCCCATATAAGTAGTGCCTTCAAGACTTTAATGCAAAAAAAACCGCGCCTAATTCCAAATCATGCGTCGTATAATTTTGCTCGTGAATCTTCAATTGTCTAGATGCATAAGCAATTACTTTCGTTCGTTGCATTAATACACAACTGAGACCTTGCTTTGAGGCGTCACAATATATCACAAAATCATCATTCCCTTCAGGCAATGACAATATAGGTGCCGTAGTTAACTTTTCCTTCAACAATTGAAACGCTTTCTCCTGCTCATCCTTCCATTCAAACTTCTTCCCTTTATGCATTAATGCAGTCAAGGGTTTTGCTATTTTGGAAAAATCTTGGATGAATCTTCTGTAGTAACCAGCCAGTCCTAAAAATTGGCGTATATGCTTCGGAGTTTTCGGGGTTTCCCACTTTTCAACAGTTTCAATCTTTGCCGGATCCACCTGAATACCTTCTTTGTTCACTATGTGACCAAGGAATTGAACTTCTTCCAACCAAAATGCACACTTTGAAAATTTAGAGTAGAGTTTTTCTTTCCTGAACAACTCTAGCACTTTTCTCAAATGTTCTTCGTGCTCTTGATCATTCTTTGAGTAGATAAGTATGTCATCGATGAAGACAATGACAAACTTGTCAAGATATGGCCCACACACTCGGTTCATGAGGTCCATGAACACAGCTGGTGCGTTAGTTAAACCAAACGGCATAACCATAAACTCGTAATGACCGTAACGCGTCCTAAAAGCAGTCTTCGGAATATCATCCTCCTTCACCCGCATTTGATGATATCTGGAACGTAAATCAATCTTCGAATAAACTGACGCACCTTGTAATTGATCAAATAAGTCGTCGATTCTCGGTAGTGGGTAACGGTTCTTGATGGTAAGTTTGTTCAACTCTCGGTAGTCGATACACAACCTGAATGTACCATCTTTCTTCTTGATAAACAAAACAGGGGCTCCCCACGTGTAGCGACCCGACAAAATCATCATTGATGGCGCCGTCTACTTAGGTCCCGTTACATGGTCATAAGTCTTTAAAACAATGTTTGACCAAAAGTATGTCGCATTCATTTCAAAAGTAAAGATGTTTCAAGGTTTACAAGGTAGTTCGACAACTAGTTACATAACAAAGTTTAAAGTACAATTTAAATATATGCGACACAAATGAAAGTAGCCAAAAGATGCTCCACGTATGCATGTTTACTCAACATCCAAGCAAGTATCAAAAGTAATGAGCGGAAGCATGTATCACACAAATGTTCAAGGACCTGAGAAAAACATAGAAATCTGTCAACGAAAACGTTGGTGAAATCATAGGTTTGAATAAGTAAGTACAAGTGAACCACAAGATTTGCAACAATGATATAATAGTAATACATTCCAAAAGTTTGTTTCACGAGCACCCAATTATCAATGCTTAACATTCCTTCCATAGAACCCCATCACAATAGTGTTAGAACATACACTGTTTCTCGAAAATATATTTCATTCGTAAACGGTAGCGAACCGTTTGAATGAGGGTTTGTCAAACCCATATGGCCATATAACATAAGTTCTCGCTTACACCCGGCAAGTGTAACTAATGATAATCGAATTGAGGATTTTTGTTCAAACTCGTATGTAGAATGTTTGTTTTCCTGTACTTGTGTTCACTTAGTAAAAAGAAACGTTTATGTTTTCTCATCCCAAATGTAAGTGTAAAAGAGTAAAGTGGGACTATGATCTCACCTTGAGTGCAAGAGCAAATAAGTACTTCGACGAGTAACGTGTGCAAAGAACAATGCTAGTCTTGACCTAACAAATAGGTTGTATCAATAATGATAGTCACGATTGGTCAAAGATGTTCAATTAGTCCTATGGCTCAATACGACTCGAATAGTATAGCATGTGAATCACGTTGTCAAGTTTCATACAAGAATCAAGTATAAAGGCATGTTAAAACGATTGCATAAACGTTTGGTTAAGTTTGACTAAAAGTCAAACTTGGTCAAAGTCAAAGTCAACGGGGTCGGGTCGGGTACCCGACAATTTTTCTAAGTTTTATAATCATGTATGAGCATGTTGGTCAAGTTTCATGTCAATCGGAGGTGCATAGCATAGGAAACATTTTTCGTGAGACGACCAAGCAAAACAGAATCTGATAGTGTATCTGGACGGCGTCCAGAATTTAGTTTTGGAAGGAGTCCAGAATTAAGTTTTGGAAGGAGTCCAGAATTAAGTTTTGGACGGCGTCCCAATTGGTACTCAGACCCTGTTTGCAGAAAACACAAGTGCACGAACCGAACTTCAATCAATCCTAGTTTATGATCCGCAAACAATCAAGACATGTATCTTATATCATCGGAAAGCTCTTTTGACAAGGAACACAACTATATACATTTCCTAAATCAAGTTCATCATTTAAGACAACAAAAACCTCGTCGAATGATCGTTAAACGTTTATAATCAATGTTTCAAGTTCATCAAATGCATTTTAAGTTTCGGGAAACCAATTCACACATATGATATGCCGTTTTGAAGGTAATCAAACACACATTGTAACCAAACACTTATCAACAACATTTCATAGCATTTGATGCATCAAAAGTTCATATTAAGCCTATCAAACCCTAACCAAAATCTCAAAACCAATAATCATGTTAATGTAAGGTTTTCATGTCAATCAACACACCAAAACGAAGCTAATGAAGTAACTAACACTTTGAACATACAAACATTAACATCTAAACACATTTCATCATCCAAAATCAAAGATTTAACAAATACTTTTTCAAGTGCATGCTAGTTATGTCAAATCACAAGATCGAGCATACAAATTACATATACGACATCACAATGAGCCATAGACACTAATTAACACACTATTAAGTCAAGAACACTAAGATTATGAAATTTAGAGTTTTTAGAAAGTTACCCAATCGAGATGAAATTAGTATCAAAACGTAGAGAATGAAGAGAGGATTCCAAATATGTAATTTGTTTTGATGTTAGCCTCCAAAAATCAGATTTAGATGATGAATTAAGGATTGAATGTTGAGAGGATTTGGAAGTAGTAAAAGATGAGGATGAAAATGAATGGATGAAAGGGGTTTGACCCTTTGACCTAGTCAAGGGTTTGATCCCTTGTCAAGTTTAGTCCCTCAACTTTCGTTCGGGTGCGTGAATTACCTAAACGAGATAATTTAAAACGCGTATTAACGGGAGATGTTATAAACATATAACGGAGTTTAAAATAGTATAACGGAAAAGTAAATGGAAAAAGGCGGGATGTTACATTACCTACTCCTTAAAAGAAATTTCGTCCTGAAATTTAAGTAGGCGTAGTAGTCGTTGTTTCTTCCTCGAAATCTTGCGTTTCCGGAATCGGGAATAAGTGAGGGTATTTCCTTTGCATTTGATCTTGCCTTTCCCAAGTAAACTCGGGTCCCCGTTTGGCATTCCAACGGACTTTAACAATCGGAATTCGGCTTTGTTTTAATGTCTTGACGGAGGTGTCCACAATTTCAACCGGTTCCTCCACAAAATGAAGTTTGTCATCAATAGTAAGTTCCTCGAGAGGGATGACGATATCGGGTTCGGCAAGACACTTTTTCAAGTTAGATACATGGAAAGTAGGATGAACGGAGTTCAATTGAGGTGGAAGATCTAAACGATAAGCAACGGTTCCAATACACTCCAAGATTTCGAAAGGACCAATATACCGCGGATTTAATTTCCCACGTTTTCCAAAACGAATTACACCTTTCCAAGGCGCGACTTTTAACATTACTCGGTCACCGACTTGAAATTCGAGGTCGTTGCGTCGTTTGTCGGTATAGCTCTTTTGACGACTTCGGGCCGTCCGAAGCCTATCTCGGATTTGTACGATCTTCTCGGTGGTTTCGTGAATGAGTTCGGGTTCGGTGATTTGCACGTCGCCTACCTCGGCCCAACAAAGAGGTGAACGACATTTTCGACCATATAGCGCTTCAAAAGGTACGGCTTTAATACTCGCGTGATAACTATTGTTGTAAGAGAACTCGGCGAGAGGTAAGTGCTTGTCCCAAGCTTTTCCAAAATCAACCACGCAAGCTCGTAACATGTCCTCTAAGGTTTGAATTGTACGTTCGCTTTGTCCATCGGTTTGAGGATGATATGCGGTGCTCATGTCTAAACGCGTTCCCAATGCTTCTTGTAATGTATGCCAAAATCTAGAAACGAAACGGCCATCTCAGTCGGAGATAATCGATAAAGGTACACCGTGTCGGGCTACGATCTCCTTAATGTAAAGTTGTGCTAGTTTCTCCATTTTGTCCGTTTCTTTCATGGCAAGGAAGTGTGCGGATTTGGTGAGACGGTCAACAATAACCCAAATGGTATCGCAACCGCCCGTCGTTTTTGGTAGCTTGGTGATAAAATCCATCGTTATCCTTTCCCACTTCCATTGCGGGATCTCGGGTTGTTGAAGTAGTCCGGACGGTCTTTGGTGTTCGGCTTTGACTTTGGAACATGTCAAACACTTGGAAACATAAGTAGCTACGTCCCTTTTGATGTTCGGCCACCAATATTGTTCCTTAATGTCGTGGTACATCTTATTGGCACCGAGGTGAATCGAGTATCGTGACTTATGGGCTTCATCTAAAATAAGACTTCGTAGGTCCCCATATCTAGGTACCCAAATCCTTCCGGCCAAATATCGAAGTCCGGTCTCCCTAACTTCGAATCAAGAGACGAGAATGTTCAAGAGCTCGTGTGAAACGTTTTCATCCTTGAGAGCATCATCTTGGGCTACCCGAATTTGGCTATTAAGGTTGGTGTGAATGGTGATGTTTAAAGCTCGGACACGAAGAGGCACCGCTCTTTCCTTTCGACTTAAGGCATCGGCTACTACATTTGCCTTTCCCGGATGGTAACGAAGCTCACAATCGTAATCGTTCAAAGTTTCAATCCACCGTCGTTGTCTCATGTTTAGTTGCTTTTGATCGAAGATGTGTTGGAGGCTTTTGTGATCGGTAAAGATAGTACTCTTGGTTCTATAAAGATAGTGCCTCCACATTTTAAGTGCAAAGACAACGGCTCCGAGTTCGAGATCATGTGTCGTGTAGTTTCGTTCATGAATTTTGAGTTGTCGAGAAGCATAAGAAATGACTTTCGTTCGTTGCATCAACACACACCTAAAACCATGTTTCGAGGCGTCGTAATACACAACAAAATCGTCATTGCCTTCAGGAAGTGACAAGATAGGAGCGGTGGTTAGCTTTGTTTTCAAGATTTGAAATGCGGATTCTTGTTCGGTCGCCCAAATGAATTTCGTTCCCTTGTGAGTTAATGCGGTTAGAGGACGAGCAACCAAAGAAAAATCCTTGATGAATCTACTGTAGTATCCGGCGAGACCCAAGAATTGACGAATGTGAGTAGGTGTTGTAGGAGTCTCCCATTTACTAATGGCTTCGATTTTTGATGGATCGAATTTAATACCTTGGTCACTTACAACATGACCAAGAAATTGAACTTCCTTCAACCAAAATTCACATTTGGAGAATTTGGCATAGAGTCGTTCTTGTCTCAAGAGTTCAAGCACAAGTCGGAGATGTTGTTCGTGTTCTTCTTCGCTTTTAGAATAGACCAAGATGTCATCGATGAACACACTAACGAATTTATCAAGATACGGTTTGCACACGCGGTTCATAAGATCCATGAACACCGCCGGTGCGTTAGTGAGACCAAATGGCATTACAAGAAATTCATAACTACCATAACGAGTTCGGAAAGCGGTTTTGGAGACATCTTCCCCCTTAACCCTTAATTGATGATAACATGAGCGGAGATCGATTTTTGAATATACACAAGACCCTTGTAGTTGATCAAAGAGGTCATCGATGCGAGGAAGAGGATATCGGTTCTTAACTGTTGATTTGTTTAGTTCACGATAATCAATGCACATTCGTAGGGATCCATCTTTCTTTTTAACAAACAAAATCGGAGCGCCCCAAGGTGAATGACTAGGTTGGATAAAACCACGGTCAAGTAGTTCTTGGATTTGACTTTGCAATTCCTGCATTTCGGATGGAGCAAGTCTATATGGTGCACGAGCTACGGGTGCGGCTCCCGGAATAAGATCGATTTGGAATTCAACCGGTCGATGAGGTGGAAGACCCGGCAATTCGTCGAGAAATACCTCGGAAAAGCCACTAACAATTGGCACATCATTGATGTGCTTCTCATCGGTCTCGACTTTCTTAACGTGAGCAAGGATCGCAAAACAACCCTTACAGAGTAGTTTTCTAACTTTAATGCATGAAACGAGGTTGAGTCCGGTGCAACTCTTATCGCCATAGACGATCAAAGGTTCACCATTCTAGATAGGAATTCGGATTGCATTAAGATCACAAAGGATGTGAGATTTCATTTTGGCTAGCCAATTCATACCGATTATTACATCAAAGCTTCCTAGTTCCATGGGTATCAAGTCAATTTCAAACTCATTACCCAAAATGTTTAATGTGCACCCCCGGTAATATGTGTCGGCACTCAATAGTTTCCCGTTGGTCACTTCAATGGTATAAGTGGTATCTAGTAGGAGTGGTGGAGTGCTAAAAGAATGAATCAAAGTCTTGGATACAAAGCATTTATCGGCACCCTAATCGAATAAACAAGTAACATAAGTGTTGTTGAGAAGAAACGTACCCGTGACTAATTCATTATCATCTCGGGCTTCCTCGGTGTTGATATTGAAAGCTCGGCCGCGCGTATTGGGGTTATCTTTCCTCTTCGGGCATGCATTTCTATAATGGCCCGTTTGGCCACATTCATAACAAGTTCCCGTTTTTGGTGCATTGGGCCCCTTTCGAGCGATGGGGGCAACACTTTTACACTCATTGGCCTTATGAACAACTCCTTGGCACCGGTGGCAAATTAACTTGCCACATTCACCAAAGTGATGTTTGTTGCATTTGTTGCAAAGAGGTAGGTTCCCGGCATAACCCTTCTTGCCGTCGGAGGTGTAAGGCTTCTTAGCAAAGTTGTTGTTGCTTGTTTGGGGGGCTTCCCACTTTCTTTTGTTGTTACCCGACTTATCCTCGGCTTTAGGTGCCGGCACTACAATTTCGTCCACCGTTTCTATCAATTTGCGGGCCATGTTCAAAGTTTCTTGATGATTAGTGGGTTTGGATGACATTACTCCGTGTTTGATGCTCTTTGGAAGACCATCCATGTAAAGTTCAACCCTTAAAGCTTCGGGGTTCACAAGATTTGGACACATCAGGGATAGTTTGGCGAATCGTTGATTATAGGCCTTGAGATCATTTCCGATTGCCTTTAAAGTTCTTAGCTCTTGTTCGAGCCTTCGGGTTTCTTCACGAGGGAAATATTCGACAATCATCTTTTCCCTCAAGTCGGCCCAAGAGAGGGCGTGAGCTTCATCGGTACCCACCGATAGTACATAGGTGTTCCACCACGTGAGGGCGATACCGGCAAAGGTGTGGGTGGAATATTTGACTTTATCTTGGTCTCGACAACCGCTTATGCTAAAAACGGCTTCCGTTTGTTCGAACCATCGAGTGAGTACAACCGGTCCCCCGGTCCCATCAAAAGTGTGAGGTTTGCACCCCATGAAGGCTTTGTAGGAGCACCCTTCGCTTGAGTTACCGGCCCCTTAATTGTTGTTGTTGTGGTTGTTGTTATTGTTGGAGGAGTGATCGGCCATGGCCGCTTCCACGGCGGTGGCTATCATTCGTTGTAGAGCTTGTTCGGGAGTCTCATGGCGTGGCACACGACGAGGAGGCATTGTTCCTTCAAAACACAAGAATACCGTTGATTAGTATTTTCAATAATACTAATCATGATATGGAATAAGGATAGAGAGAAAAATTTTCCTTGACTCGCCTTAAATTCTTTATGCCACAATATCGGAACGTTCATATGAGTCACCGTAATATAATCCCGGAAATTATATTACCCTGATTCATATGTGCATTCGACATCATTTCACTAAGTCAAGGTGGCACGTCAATCAAATTAAACAACGTGAGATTAAGATGAAATAAAAGTAGATGTGAGTAGAAACGTTCGAGTATAATGCACAAGTAGTCAAGTAATTCCTACTTCAAGTCTATATGCCGGTTGTAGTCTAGACTCACTAATGTACCCTATGACTCGGGGTTGACACCAATGAACTCTAAATCCCTACAACCAACGCTCTGATACCATCTGTAGCGACCCGACAAAATCTTCATTGACGGCGCCGTCTACTTAGGTCCCGTTACGTGGTCATAAGTCTTTAAAACAACGTTTGACCAAAAGTATGTCGCATTCATTTCAAAAGTAAAGATGTTTCAAGGTTTACAAGGTAGTTCGACAACTAGTTACATAACAAAGTTTAAAGTACAATTTAAATATATGCGACACAAATGAAAGTAGCCAAAAGACGCTCCACGTATGCATGCTTACTCAACATCCAAGCAAGTATCAAAAGTAATGAGCGGAAGCATGTATCACACAAATGTTCAAGGACCTGAGAAAAATATAGAAATCTGTCAACGAAAACGTTGGTGAAATCATAGGTTTGAATAAGTAAGTACAAGTGAACCACAAGATTTGCAACAATGATATAATAGTAATACATTCCAAAAGTTTGTTTCACGAGCACCCAATTATCAATGCTTAACATTCCTTCCATAGAACCCCATCACAATAGTGTTAGAACATACACTGTTTCTCGAAAATATATTTCATTCGTAAACGGTAGCGAACCGTTTGAATGAGGGTTTGTCAAACCCATATGGCCATATAACATAAGTTCTCGCTTACACCCGGCAAGTGTAACTAATGATAATCGAATTGAGGATTTTTGTTCAAACTCGTATGTAGAATGTTTGTTTTCCTGTACTTATGTTCACTTAGTAAAAAGAAACGTTTATGTTTTCTCATCCCAAATGTAAGTGTAAAAGAGTAAAGTGGGACTATGATCTCACCTTGAGTGCAAGAGCAAATAAGTACTTCGACGAGTAACGTGTGCAAAGAACAATGCTAGTCTTGACCTAACAAATAGGTTGTATCAATAACGATAGTCACGATTGGTCAAAGATGTTCAATTAGTCCTATGGCTCAATACGACTCGAATAGTATAGCATGTGAATCACGTTGTCAAGTTTCATACAAGAATCAAGTATAAAGGCATGTTAAAACGATTGAATAAACGTTTGGTTAAGTTTGACTAAAAGTCAAAATTGGTCAAAGTCAAAGTCAACGGGGTCGGGTCGGGTACCCGACAATTTTTCTAAGTTTTATAATCATGTATGTGCATGTTGGTCAAGTTTCATGTCAATCGGAGGTGCATAGCATAGCAAACATTTTTCGTGAGACGACCAAGCAAAACAGAATCTGATAGTGTATCTGGACGGCGTCCAGAATTTAGTTTTGGAAGGAGTCCAGAATTAAGTTTTAACACATTTCCTAAATCAAGTTCATCATTTAAGACAACAAAAACCTCGTCGAATGATCGTTAAACGTTTAGAATCAATGTTTCAAGTTCATCAAATGCATTTTAAGTTTCGGGAAACCAATTCACACATATGATATGCCGTTTTGAAGGTAATCAAACACACATTGCAACCAAACACTTATCAAAAACATTTCATAGCATTTGATGCATCAAAAGTTCATATTAAGCCTATCAAACCCTAACCAAAATCTCAAAACCAATAATCATGTTAATGTAAGGTTTTCATGTCAATCAACACACCAAAACGAAGCTAATGAAGTAACTAACACTTTGAACATACAAAAATTAACATCTAAACACATTTCATCATCCAAAATCAAAGATTTAACAAACACTTTTTCAAGTTCATGCTAGTTATGTCAAATCACAAGATCGAGCATACAAATTACATATACGACATCACAATGAGCCATAGACACTAATTAACACACTCTTAAGTCAAGAACACTAAGATTATGAAATTTAGAGTTTTTAGAAAGTTACCCAATCGAGATGAAATTAGTATCAAAACGTAGAGAATGAAGAGAGGATTCCAAATATGTAATTTGTTTTGATGTTAGCCTCCAAAAATCGGATTTAGATGATGAATTAAGGATTGAATGTTGAGAGGATTTGGAAGTAGTAAAAGATGAGGATGAAAATGAATGGATGAAAGGGGTTTGACCCTTTGACCTAGTCAAGGGTTTGATCCCTTGTCAAGTTTAGTCCCTCAACTTTCGTTCGGGTGCGTGAATTACCTAAACGAGATAATTTAAAACGCGTATTAATGGGAGATGTTATAAACATATAACGGAGTTTAAAATAGTATAACGGAAAAGTAAATGGAAAAATGCGGGATGTTACACCACGGTGACGTGCTTGGTCGAATGAAATCTCGCTCTAAAAGTTCCTGTAATTGGCTCTGGAGTTCCTTCATTTCGCTGGGTGCAAGTCTATATGGAGCACGGGCTATTGGTGCAGCTCCTGGTACCAAGTCTATTTGAAATTCAACGGATCGGTGTGGAGGTAATCCCGGTAATTCTTTTGGAAATACATCGGGAAACTCTTTTGCGACGGGAACATCATTGATGTTCTTTTCTTCGGTTTGTACTTTCTCGACATGTGCTAGAACAGGATAGCAATCTTTTGTTATTAGTTTTTGTGCCTTTAAATTACTAATAAGATTTAGCATCGCGTTGCTCTTTTCTCCGTACACCATTAAGGGTTTTCCTTTTTCTCTTACAATGCGAATTGCATTTTTGTAACATACGATTTCCGCTCTCTCCTTTTTCAACCAGTCCATGCCGATTATCACATCAAAACTCCCTAACTCTACTGGTATCAAATCAATCTTAAACGTTTCGCTAACCAGTTTAATTTCTCGATTCTGACATATCTTATCTGCTGTAATTAATTTACCATTTGCTAATTTGAGTAAAAATTTATTATCCAAAGGCGTCAATGGACAACTTATTTTAGCACATAAATCCTTAATCGTATAGCTTATATCCACACCCGAATCAAATAAAACATAAGCATATGTATTGTCAATAAGAAACGTACCCGTAACAAGCTCCAGGTCTTCCTGCGCTTCAACCACATTAATGTTGAAGACTCTTCCTCGGCCTTGCCCATTATTATCCCCCTAATTTGGACACGCATTTTTGTAATGGCCCTTCTTCTCGCATCCGAAATAGGTAATGTTGGCATAACTTGTTCCGGCATTATTTGTTCCCTTAGCCATTGATTCGTAGATTTCGCACTTTGTCGCACCATGGACCTTTCTTTTACACTTAGTACACACTGCCGTACAGAGCCCAGTCGGATGGTATCCTTCACACCTCTGACATGGTTTCTGCCTCTTGTTGTTATTGTTGGGATTGTTGTTGTTGCGGTTGTTATTGTTGTTGAAACGGTTGTTGTAGTTGTTGCTGGGGTGGTTGTTGTTGTTGCATTTGTTTTTGCGAAAATTGGTGCGATTGTAGTTGTGATTGCTGTGTTGATTGTTAAAATTGTGACCCTTGTCACTGGTTTCTTCCCACTTTCTCTTGATTTGTTTCGTGTTGGCTTCTTCGGCCGCCTGCTCTTTAACTCTTTCCTCAATCTGATTTATGAGTTTATGAGCCATTCGACTAGCCTTTTGTATGGAGGTGGGCTCGTGTGAACTTATATCTTCTTGGATCCTTTCTGGTAACCCTTTTACAAATGCGTCAATTTTCTCCTCTTCATCTTCGAACGCTCTTGGGCACAATAAACACAACTCTATGAATCGTCGTTCGTATGTGGTAATGTCAAAACCTTGTGTTCGTAATCCTTTAAGCTCTACTTTGAGCTTATTGACCTCGTTTCTGGGACGATACTGCTCAGTCATCAGATGTTTGAATGCTGACCACGGTAGTGCGTACGTAGCAACTTGTCCCACTTGCTCTAGGTAGGTATTCCACCATGTTAACGCAGTACATGTGAAGGTATGCGTAGCGTACTTTACTTTGTCTTCTTCAGTACACTTACTTATGGCAAACACAGATTCAACCTTTTCGGTCCACCGTTACAATCCGATTGGACCCTCGGTTCCATCGAATTCCAAAGGTTTACAGGCAATGAATTCTTTGTAGGAGCATCCTACACGATTTTTTGTGGGGTTATTTGTATTGCTAGATTCAGAGTTATTGTTGTTGTTTTGCATTAAAGCCTGTACTGCGGCTATGTTTGCTGCAAGGAAAACACGGAATTCTTCCTCGCTCATGTTCAAATTCTGACGAGTCGTCGGTGCCATTTCCTTCAAAAAGAGCCCAAAAGAATTAAGTTAATCATATAGAATATTAAGAGTAGTCAATAGTATTTTGTAGCATAATATGAACTAATTTATAAAAGCTTTTTTTCATATTAGCGTTTTATAGTTTTAATTCGGGTAGTACCTACCCGTTAAGTTCATACTTAGTAGCTAATATACCATTCAACTACTACAATTCTATATGAAAAACTAATTATAATAATATTTCGCGTTCAAACTTTTATACAAAAATTTACAAACTTACAATACCGACATTATACATATAGTATGAAATATAGCACACAATAACTTTGATACAAAACAGTTGTGACCACAATCCTAGTTAATACGCAAGTCGTTCAGCAAAGGCAATAAAAACACGTAATTCATAAGTCCATAAACAAGTCATGCATTCTGGTTTTAATAAGACTACTTCCCATCCTTGGTCTTGTGGAACATAACCGTTGTGGCCGTTGAAAAGATAGCATGTTGCAACGTCGTCAAAGGGACGAGGGTTTCGTAATGTCCAACAGCCCCGTAATAATCTAAAAACCTTGTTTCTCACCCCAACTACTGAATCCGTCACTTGTGGGACTGTTTTATTTAACAGTCGTAATCCGATGTTCTTTTTCTCACTTTGGTGAGAAGCGAACATCAATAACCCGTAAGCATAACATGCTTCTTTATGTTGCATGTTAGAAGCTCTTTCAAACTCACGAAGTCCTAGGTTGGGATATGTTGAGTCAAAATAGGTTCTCAACCCGTAGCGTAAAATTGAATTTGGGTTCCCCGCATTTAATGCTTTAAAGAAAACACGGTGTAACTTACGGTCTCTCCAATGTGATATACTCCATCTTTCAAATGAAAGCCTTTTATAAACTAAGGCATGCCTGGAACGTTCATCAAATGTTCTACACACTAATTTCGCCATAAATAATTGTGCCGACGAATTCTGACCGACTTTAGACAAGATTTCATCAATCATGTCCCCGAATAGGTCTTCTAAAATTTTTGGTTGTCTATCCTTAACATCCATTTTTTTTGTTTTAATACTGTAAAAATAGACGAGGGTTAGATTCGTAAAATATAATTATCAAATAATACAAGCAATTTTCACATATAATAAGAAAAGTACAAGCACACTTATTTTACATATTTTACACCTCATGATTACAACTATTTATTCCGACTCACTAGTTTCTTCCTCTTCGGACCTGTTTCGTTTTCCTAATTTTCTAGGGATATATGATGTTCCTCTAATACGAGCCGTTGTTTTCACAAATGGTTTAGAAAAACCTGGTGGCTTAGAAGTTTCCGGGTTATTGTTACAACTTAAGAAATACGGGTGTTGACGATACATATAAAGTTCATCGGGGTTGGAATCAGGTTTTTTATTTTGATGCCCTTTTCCTTATTATTTTCTTTTGTTTTTTCAAATTGGGTCGAGGTAATTTCTATAACATCATCGGAATCCTCATCGGGATCTGATTCATCGGAAAATTGGTAATCTTCCCAATATTTTTCTTCCTCGGCGGACACACAATTGACCATTTTTAACTTTGGTCCATTGTTTGAGGATTTTCTTTTATTTATCTATTTTTCTATGGTTCCTAATATTTCCTCCTCCGGAACCTCTTCTTCCGGTTCCTCTTCTTCCGGTTCCTCCTCTTCCGGTTCCTCCTCTTCCGGTTCCTCTTCGGGACTTTGTGAATCTTCCCAAACTATATTCGACTCTTCATTATTATTAGGTGAGTCGATGGGATTTGTACTAGAGGTAGACATCTAACACACAATATCAAACACGTTAAGAGATTAATATATCACATAATATTTACATGTTAACAATATATAGTTTCCAACAAAAATGTTAAGCAATCGTTTTTCAAGTAAACACGGTCGAAGTCCAGACTCACTAATGCATCCTAACGAACTCGATCAGACACACTAATGCGAATTTCTGGTTCTCTAAGACCAACGCTTGGATACCAACTGAAATGTCCCGTTCATATTGATTATAAACGTTCCATATTAATTGATTTCGTCGCGAGGTTTTGACCTCTATATGAGACGTTTTTCAAAGACTGCATTCATTTTTAAAACAACCTTAACCTTTATTTTATCGATAAAAGTTTATAAAGCATTACGTAGATTATCAAATAATGATAATCTAAAATATAGCGTTTACACATGACCATTACATAATGGTTTACAATAAGAATATATTACATCAAAAATAAGTTTCTTGAATGCAGTTTTTACACAATATCATACAAGCATGGACTTCAAATCTTATCCTTATTTTAGTATGCAACAGCGGAAGCTCTTAATAATCACCTGAGAATAAACATGCTTAAAACGTCAACAAAAATGTTGGTGAGTTATAGGTTTAACCTATATATTATCAAATCATAATAATAGACCACAAGATTTCATTTTTATAACATATCTCATATCAGGCATTTCGCAAACTGCATAGAGATAAAAATCATTCATATGTTAAACACCTGGTAACCGACGTTAACTTAATGCATAGAATATCTCCAAAATAGAACCTCTCGTCTGTATAATAATCTCGAAGTACTAAACCATCCATAACCTGAATGGGGGTTGTTAAGCCCAATAGATCTATCTTTAGGATTCGCGTCAATTAGGGGCCATTTCCCTAATTCTTAGGTTACCAGACTTGAAGGGCGATATTCGGTTTAATAATCCAACCATAGAATGTAGTTTTGCGTACTTGTGTCTATTTTGTAAAACATTTATAAAGCTGCATGTATTCTCATCCAAAAAGAAAATATTAGATTGTAAAAGTGGGACTATAACTCAATTTCACAGATTTTTACTTCGTCGGGAAGTAAGACTTGGCCAGTGGTCGATTCACGAACCTATAACAAATATGTACATATATATCAAAGTATGTTCAAAATATATTTACAACATTTTTATTACGTTTTAATGATTTGAGTTTGTTAAGTCAGCAGTCCTCGTTAGTAACCTACAACTAGTTATCCACAGTTAGATGTACAGAATAAAGCAATATATACTATCTCGAATCAATCCACGACCCAGTGTCTACAAGTCTTAGACTCGATCACAACTCAAAGTATATGTTTTATTTTGGAATCAACCTCAACCCTGTATAGCTAACTCAAACATTACTGCATATAGAGTGTCTATGGTTGTTCCGAAATATATATATAGATGGGTCGATATGATATGTCAAAACATTTTATACGTGTCTATGGTATCTCAAGATTTCATAGTATGTATAATACAATATAAATTAGTTAGGATATGTTTAGTCTAGATTTGTTACAAAATTTTCGTAGCTAAAACTAGCAAATTTATCCAATTTTGTTTTACCCGTCATTTCTTCGTTTCAAATCCATTTTGAGTGATTCAAGTTGCTATGGTTTCATATTAAACTTAAGTTTATGAATCTAAACAAAAAAAATATAATTTTATAGTTGGAAATACAGGTTACAAGTCAATATTATATGAGGTAGTCATTTCAGTCGAAAGAACGACGTCTTGATGAACATTTTGAAAAACATACTTCCACTTTGAGTTTAACCATGATTTTTGGATATAGTTTCATGTTCATAAGAAAAATTATTTTCGCAGAAGAATGACTTTTAAATCAAAGTTTATCATAGTTTTTAATTAACTAACCCAAAACAGCCTGCGGTGTTACTACAACGGCGTATGTCCGATTTTACGGTGTTCTTCGTGTTTCTAGGTTTTAAATAATTAAGTTAGCATATAATATAGATATAGAACATGTGTTTAGTTGATTTTAAAAGTCAAGTTAGAAGGATTAACTTTATTTGCGAACAAGTTTAGAATTAACAAAACTATATTCTAGTGATTACAAGTTTAAATCTTCGAATAAGATACCTTTATATGTATGAATCGAATGATGTTATGAACATAATTACTACCTTAAGTTTAGTAGGTAAACCTACTGGAAGTGACAAGAAATGATCTAGCTTCAACAGATTCTTGGATGGCTTGAAAGTTCTTGAATTAGAATCATGACACGAAAACAAGTTCAAGTAAGATTTTTGCTCGAATTAAGATTTTTATAGTTATAGAAATTGAATCAAAGTTTGAATATGAGTATTACCTTGAATTAGAGAGATAACCTACTGTAAGTAACAACGGTTTCTTGATCTTGAATGATTACTTGGAATGGATTAGAAAGCTTGGAAGTAATCTTGCAAACTTGAAAGTGTTCTTAATTTTATGAAACTAGAACTTATAGATTATATGAAGAACACTTAGAACTTGAAGATAGAACTTGAGAGAGATCAATTAGATGAAGAAAATTGAAGAATGAAAGTGTTTGTAGGTGTTTTGGTCGTTGGTATATGGATTAGATATAAAGGATGTGTAAGTTTGTTTTCATGTAAATAATTCATGAATGATTTATAATATTTTTTGTAATTTTGTGAGATATTTCATGCTAGTTGTCAAATGATGGTTCCCACATGTTTAATGACTCACATGGGCTGCTAAGAACCTGATCATTGAAGTGTATATACCAATAGTATATACATCTAGAAGCTGTGTATTGTACGAGTACGAATACGGGTGCATACGAGTAGAATTGTTGATGAAAATGAATGAGGATGTAATTGTAAGCATTTTTGTTAAGTAGAAGTACTTTGATATGTGTCTTGAAGTCTTTCAAAAGTGTACTAATACATCTAAATACACTACATGTATATACATTTTAACTGAGTCGTTAAGTCATCGTTAGTCGTTACATGTAAGTGTTGTTTTGAAACCTTTAAGTTAACGATCTTGTTAAATGTAATTAATTCATTGTTATTATACTTAAATGAGATGTTAAATTGTTATGTTAACATGATAACATGGTGTATGAATATATCTTAACATCATATATATATATATATATATATATATATATATATATATATATATATATATATATATATATATATATATATATATATATATATATATATATATATGTTAAAATACTATTACAACGATAATCGTTACGTATATATATTGTTTCAAAATTCTTAAGTTAGTAGTCTTGTTTTACATATGTAGTTCATTGTTAATATACTTAATGATATATATAATTATCATTTTATCATGTTAAATATAGTGTAACAATATCTTAATATGATACATATGTATTTAGTAAGACGTTGTTATAACGATAATCGTTATATATATCGTTTCGAGTTTCTTAACTTAGTAGTCTCATTTTTATGTATATAACTCATTGTTAATATACCTAGTGATATACTTACTTATCATAATATCATGTTAACTATATATATATATATATATATATATATATATATATATATATATATATATATATCCATATATATATATCATCATATAGTTTTTACAAGTTTTAAAGTTCGTGAATCGCCGGTCAACTTGGGTGGTCAATTGTCTACATGACACTCATTTCAAATAATCAATTCTTAACAAGTTTGATTGCTTAACATGTTGAAAACATTTAATCATGTAAATATCAATTTCATTTAACATATATAAACATGGAAAAGTTCGGGTCACTACAGTACCTACCCGTTAACTAAATTTCGTCCCGAAATTTTAAGCTGTAGAAGGTGTTGACGAATCTTCTGGAAATAGGTGCGGGTATTTCTTCTTCATCTGATCTTCACACTCCCAGGTGAACTCGGGTCCTCTATGAGCATTCCATCGAACCTTCACAATTAGTATCTTGTTTTGCTTAAGTCTTAACAGTCAAAAGTTTGATAATAAAGAATGGCATGCTGAAAAAAAAACGAATTGAGCAAATCATGAAGGAGGCTCGGAACAAATCACAAGGACTAAACTTGTACATAAAGAATCCAGATGATTCTGTTTATGATGAAATCTTTAGCGAATACCTTACTCCTTAACCGCTCTAAATCATCGTGAATGAATTTTTTCATCACAATTTGATTCTGAAATTCTAAGATATCATCGTATCTTTCTTTATTAATATCCTCAATATTTCTAAAGATATCTTCATAAATATTCTTGTCCGATATTAATTATCTCTTCGCTCAATCTGTGTTATATCATAAAAGAAACTGTTTTAGTTTCTAAATTCTGAAAAATTCGAGTTTAAATTATAAATGTTTTTGAAGTAGTGTTGGGAATTGAAGCATGAGTTAGTATAATATAATGAAAATTGATCAACGTGATTATATTACAGTAAGTCATACTAAGTTTCTAATGGGATGTGATGATTCACAGATCATAACGTCATCATGTGCCATGTTACGCGACTCTTGTATTCTATTTAACCTCAAAAATATCAATAAAATATTATCTTGATGATTCGGTCTTTTCCGAATATTCTGGTAATTTGACAAATCAAATCGTGCTACTACCTTTCCTTTCTATCTTCTATATTATGATAATTCGTAACTCCATACCTACGAATTCTGGACCATTACTTGCGAAAAGAAAACAAAAGCATGAAGCTCTGAAATAGAAAAGGGGTATAAATTGCAGCAAATAAGAGAGAGCATTAACTGTGAATGACAATGATTATAGAAGACGGAAGCAGGGACTCCAAAATATAAGAGAAAATATAAAGCCCAATAACAACACGGAGATTACAAACTATGGATATTAATACAAATAGCAATATCAAGACACGGTATAACTAAGAATAGTATCACCCGAAGGTAATAGTAGAAGTAAACATATTTTTCTAGTAGATAATTGAAAAGAAGGATGACAGAAATCATAATTAGGAAAATATCAAGGATTAGAACGGGATTAAGCATTTTCACAATCTTTTGGATGTATGAACTAAGAAAGAAAGTATAAGAATGGTGAGAATAATAGAACGCAAGATTTTAATTTATAATGGAAATATCAGACAGAGTAATCGAGGCAGATCACCATATTTAATTATAGAGATCTTAATCTCCTTATTCGTCGAAGAATCAAATCTTTTAGATTTCAAAAATTTTCTTTAAATCCCTTGAATTCCGGAATTCAACCATGTCTAGTAAAAAGTTATGATGAAACTTGTCTATATCATTTCACTATTTAGTGATAGTTTCAGTCGTACGCTTCGAATAATCAAATCATTTTATCGATATTATTCAACAGTAATAAGACTCTATTTATCAGCTCATATTCGTCAGGAAAAACATTCTAATTGTTAACCATGATGATTCCACTCAAATTTCAGGACGAAATTTCTTTAACGGGTAGGTACTGTGACGACCCGAAAATTTTCGAGCAAATTTAAACTTAATCTTTAAATAGTTTCGACATGATAAGTAAAGTCTATTAAATTGAATCACAAAAGTTTTGGAAACAATATTCATGTAATCATTTGACCTTGACTATTTCTGGCGATTCACGAACAATTGTTTGTAATATATATATATATATATATATATATATATATATATATATATATATATATATATATATATATATATATATATATATATATATATATATATATATATATATATATATATATAATATGTAAATGTATGTATATATATAATAATCTGAAATTATCAAATGTAAAATAAACATTAGATTTAAATATGTAAGAATAAGATACAAAACAATTAAGTGAAATTTAAAATGAATCTATATATATATATTTATGATTTTTATAATCACTATGATATGTATATTATAATAAAATTTATAAATATTCAATATTCAATAAAAGTATTATATAACTAATAAATATTACATAATTAATAATATATAATAATAATATATTATTATATATTACAAGTTAGAATATAGTTGTTATGGTAAAAATATTAACACTTTCATTATTATTAATATTAATATTAATATCAGTATTATTAATATTATTATTGTAATAAGTATAAATATGAAATTTGATTTATATATAATTTTTTTATATTAATATCATTATTACAAATATATTTAGTATTATTAGTAATGATATTATTTTATCATTTATATATCATTACTATTATTATTATTATTATTATTATTATTATTTGTATTATTAGTAATTTATTATTATTATTATTATTAATATTAATGGAATTATATTTATTAATATATTTATTAATTATTAATATAAATTAATCTGTATAAAATATTAAAGACTCAATTTACGCGAAATATGTTATATCACTATCTGCTTTATTTTTTATTTCTTCTTCTTGTTTGTGATATTCTGTCGACATAGCAGACATACGAATCCAATAATCGATTGTCCTTTTGATTTCTAATTCAATCATTCAAAAACCAACATCAATTATTCATCACATAATCTACTGTCATTCGAAAATATAAAACAGAAATTCAAGGGAACAAGAACCATTCCTCTGCTCGTGACATGGGATAATCAATATCTCAATCCCAAATCAATCTTCAAAACTAGAATTTCAGTTATGTTAGGAACTCTTCAATTGAAATTTCTGTGAAGTTTCACATTTCAATTCTTTCTATTGAGTAAGAAATTGTGAGTCAAAGTTTATAATCGAAAAGTCAACCGCGTCTTTAAAATTTAAATTCGTAAATTAGATGTTGTATTAGGATCAATTGATGATACCTGAAGATTCCTTAAAGGATTTGTTATGTATTTAGTGAAGAAATCATAGGCTATAAATGTCCGAATTTCATAATTCAATTTCACCTTCATTTTGTTCATCGTGGGTGTTCATCAGAAATTCTGTGATTTCAATGTTGTATAGAATGAAGTTTACTCACGAAATCAGCTAGTCGCAACTACTAGACCACAGTTTTTTTCTTTCGAAATCACGCTTCAATTATATCAGGGTGAATGAATCCGATTTTGTGTTCATTCTGATTCAGTTAAACTCCCTTATTTAATTCGTTCCTTTTCTTTTCTGTAATTCAAGACCAATCACAGTAATTTGATTCTGTTGTAATTTAAAAATCTAAACGGATGTTGTATTAGATGTTATGATTATTGAATCTCTGAACGGGTTAAATTCTTGGGGAAGAAGATGAATACTGGATTAAGAATAAAAGCAATTCGGATTCCTATAATAACAGATAAAAAAGGATAGCTCGATGGTTAAGTGTTGGTTTGAATGTTCGAGAGGTCTCGGGTTCGATTCTGGTTCGGTGCAATTTTTTTTAAAAGCTTTTGGGAAGGCAGTTTCCTTATCAATTTTTTTTTATTCCTATTGATTATTATTATTATTATTATTATTGATTATTATTATTATGAGTATTGTTATTATGATTATTATTATTAATATTAATATTACACTTATCATTGTTGTTATTTATTAGAATTATTATTATTATTAGGTATTATGAATATTAGTTATTAATATTAGTATTAATAAAATAAGTATTATGATAAAATTTTCATGTATTATGATTATAACTACAAGTATGAAAATTATTATTATTATCACTAACAGTTTTATCAGTATTATTACCATGATTAGGGTTATTATTGTTATTACTATAATTAAAGTTATTGATATAAGGAATATTAGTATTATTATCATTATTATGATTAAGATTACTATTATGAAGATAATAAAATTTATTACTTCATTAATATTAGCATTGGTATTATTTTATAAATATTGGAATTTCTATTATAAACATAAGTATTATTGTTAATATTATTATTATTAATAAATTGTTAAAATCATTATTATTAAGTATTAAGTATTACTATCAAAATGATTATTTTCATTACCATCAATACTAAATTTTTCATTTTATTAAAAACTACTATTATTATCATTATTATAAGATTTATTATTAAAACTATCATTAACAGTAAAACTAATATTTTTATAGTTATTATTATTATTATTATTATTAACATCATTATATTTATCATTAATAAAATTATTAACATTATTATT
Source organism: Rutidosis leptorrhynchoides (assembly GCF_046630445.1). Lineage (NCBI taxonomy): Eukaryota > Viridiplantae > Streptophyta > Magnoliopsida > Asterales > Asteraceae > Rutidosis > Rutidosis leptorrhynchoides. Next base: position 343,411,634 of record NC_092338.1, on the reverse strand, counting down.
TTTATTAGTGATATTAAGAATTATCAATATTATCATTTTTTACCATTTCGAATACTATTTCAGTATTATTACAATTACAAGTTTCAACAAACGAATGATATATATAAAAATATATTTAACATACATAACTTAACAACATTCACACTTTTATATACAAAATGAATACATTTAACTAAATAATGTTAAATATATAATTTAATAATATAAAGATTATATCACTAATAATATATATATTTATTTGATTACGATTATGTGTGTTAATATATATATATATATATGAATGATATAGGTTCGTGAATCCGAGGCCAACCCTGCATTGTTCAGTTCCGTCGTATGCATATTTTTACTACAAAATATCGTACTGTGAGTTTCATTACTCCCTTTTTAAATGCTTTTGCAATATATATTTTTGGGACTGAGAATACATGCGCTTTTATAAATGTTTGACGAAATAGACACAAGTAATTGAAACTAAATTCTATGGTTGAATGATCGAAGCCGAATATGCCCCTTTTTGCTTGGTAACCTAAGAATTAGGGAACATCACTAATTTTGAGAATTAGTGCACCCCTAATTGACGCGAATCCTAAAGATAGATCTATTGGGCCTAGCGAACCCCATCTAAAGTACCAGATGCTTTAGTACTTCGAATTCGTTTTTATCATGTCCGAAGGATTTCCCGGAATGATAGGGGATATTCTTATATGCATCTTGTTAATGTCGGTTACCAGGTGTTCAATCCGTATGAATGATTTTTGTCTCTATGCATGGGACGTATATTTATGAGAAATGGAAATGAAATTCTTGTAGTCTATTAAAATGATGGAAATGAATGTTTATGATAAACTAATGAACTCACCAACCTTTTGGTTGACATTTGAAAGCATGTTTATTCTCAGGTATGAAAGAAATCTTTCGCTGTGCATTAGCTCATTTTAAGGATATTACTTGGAGTCATTCATGGCATATTTCGAAAGACGTTGCATTCGAGTTGTTGAGTTCAGTAAAGATTATGATTAAGTAAATGACAGATTAGATCATTTATAGATGGATATTATGAAATGGTACGCATGCCTGTCAACTTTCGATTTAATGAAAGTTTGTCTTTTAAAACGAATGCAATGTATCATATAGAGGTCAAGTACCTCGCGATGTAACCAAATGTAATGTTTTCGTCCAGATGGATTAGAACGGGGCATTAGATGTTGAATAAGATACTAGAAAAACTCTCAGATCCAGGAAGTTTTACAATTCCATGTTTTCTGGGTAGTCTTAGTTCAATAGAAGCATTGGCAGACTTAGATGCTAGTATAAATTTAATGCCATATTCACTATACGCTAAACTAGACCTTGGAGAATTGAAACCAACACCAATAAGCATACAACTAGCCGATCGATCAATAAAATATCCTAGAGGGATAATGGAGAACATGCTAGTTAAAGTTGGTACTTTAGTATTTCCAGTAGACTTTGTTATTCTGGACATGGAAGAAGATTCTCGAGTTCCTCTTATATTAGGAAGACCATTCTTAAACACGGCTAAAGCAATAATAGACGTGTTTGGTAAGAAACTGACCCTAAGTATAGAGGACGAGAGTGTTACCTTTTCTGTTGATAGAGTCATGCAACAACCGTAATTTGCAGATGATACATGCTATTATATTCAAACTATTGATTCACATGCAGAATTGTTACAAGAATTTCCAGAATTACAAGGAACAGGAGATTGTTCTTTAGGAGAAGGAACTGAACCAATTGATGAAGCTGAAATGTTAGCTACACTAATGGCTAATGAATACGAACCAATAATAGAAGAACTTCAAGTACTGAAAGAGGAAGACAGATATCGATACAAATCATCGATAGAAGAATCACCGATAATAGAGTTAAAGCCACTTCCAAACCATTTGGAATACGCTTATTTACATGGTGAATCTGAATTACCTGTAATAATCTCGTCTTCTCTTACGAAAAATAAAAAATCTCAACTCATTTCTGTCCTAAAAGCTCATAAACCAGCTATTGCATGGAAGATTCATGACATTAAAGGTATAAGTCCTTCGTACTGCACACATAAAATCCTTATGGAAGAAGGTCATAAAACATATGTGCAACGCTAACGAAGACTAAATCCTAATATACAAGATGTTGTTAAGAAAGAAATTATTAAACTGCTCGATTCAGGTTTAATTTATCCAATCTCTGATAGTCCATGGGTAAGCCCAGTTCAATGCGTACCTAAGAAGGGTGGCATTACTGTCATCACAAATGAAAAATATGAGCTTATTCCTACTAGGACTGTAACAGGATGGCGTGTCTGTATTGATTATAGAAAATTAAATGACGCCACCAGAAAAGATCACTTTCCCTTACCTTTCATAGATCAAATGTTGGAAAGGTTAGCTGGGAATAGTTACAATTGTTTTCTTGACGGTTTCTACGGATACTTTCAAATTCCAATTGCACCCGATAACCAAGAGAAAACCACTTTCACGTGCCCTTATGGTACTTTTGCTTACAAACGCATTCCATTTGGACTTTGCAATGCCCCTGCAACTTTTCAAAGGTGCATGATGGCGATTTTTCACGACATGATAGAAGAACGCATGGAAGTTTTCATGGATGACTTTTCAGTCTTTGGTGATACTTTTAAATCATGTATAATTAATCTTGAACGAATGCTTATTAGATGCGAGAAATCAAATCTAGTACTTAATTGGGAGAAATGCCATTTCATGGTTAAAGAAGGCATCGTTCTTGGTCATAAAATTTCAAGTGAAGGAATTGAAGTGGATAGAGCTAAAGTAGATGTAATTGCTAAACTTCCACATCCCACCCATGTTAGAGGAGTTAGGAATTTTCTAGGGCATGCCGGTTTTTACCGACATTTCATAAAAGATTTTTCTAAAATTGCCACTCCTATGAATAAACTCCTAGAAAAAGATGCTCCATTCATCTTTTCGGATGAATGCATCAAATCTTTTAATATTCTTAAAGAAAAACTCACTAATGCGCCGATCATGATAACTCCAAATTGTAATCTACCATTTGAACTCATGTGCGATGCAAGTGATTTTGCAATGGGAGCCGTTTTAGGCCAAAGAATTGAAAAATGATTTCAGCCTATTTATTACGCTAGTAAGACATTACAAGGAGCACAAACAAATTACATAACTACTGAAAAAGAACTCCTTGCTATTGTATTTGCTTTTGACAAATTTCGTTCATATCTCGTTCTAGCTAAAACGGTGGTCTATACTGACCATTCTGCTCTTAGATACCTATTTTCAAAACAAGATGCCAAACCACTATTAATCTGTTGGATCTTACTCTTACAAGAATTCGATATTGAAATCCGAGACAAAAAGGGAGCATAAAATCTCGCCGCTGATCATCTTTCTCATCTTGAAAATCCTGAATTAGAAGTTCTAAATGAATCGACCATACAAGATAACTTTCCTGATGAATATCTATTGAAGATCGATTATAATAAAATTCCATGGTTTGCAGACTTTGCAAACTACTTGGTATTTGGATTCCTTGAAAAAGGGTTGTCGTACCAAAAACGAAAGAAATTCTTTAGTGATATAAAACACTATTTTTGGGAAGATCCACATCTATTTAAAAGTTGTCCCGATGGAATAATACGCTGATACGTATTTGGGGATGAAGCTAGCCAAATCTTAAACCATTGTCACACAGGACCAACAGGAGGGCATTATGGGCCTCAACTCGCAGCAAGAAAAGTTTACGACGCTGGATTCTATTGGCCTACAATTTTTAAAGACGCACACCTTCTTTATAAATCCTATGATGCTTGTCAAAGGGCCGAAAAAATAAGTCAACGTGATGAAATGCCACAAAATGTCATTCAAGTATGTGAAGTTTTTGACGTTTGGGGTATTGACTTTATGAGTCCATTTCTAAAATCTCATAATAATCTCTACATTCTCGTTGCCATTGATTATGTATCTAAATGGGCGGAAGCACAAGCTCTCCCAACTAACGATGCACGAGTTGTAGTCAACTACTTAAAACGTCTTTTTGCAAGGTTCGGAACACCGAAAGCTTTAATAAGTGATCAGGGTACTCATTTTTGTAATAATCAACTTGAGAAAGTTCTCAAAAGATATGGAGTAACTCATAAAATCTCAACCACTTATCATCCACAAACAAGTGGACAAGTTGAAAATACCAACCGAGCATTGAAACGTATTCTAGAGAAAAGTGTAGGAACGAATCCGAAGAAATGGTCCATAAAATTGGAGGATGCACTTTGGGCTTTTCGAATAGCATACAAAACTCCAATTGGCACCACACCTTTTAAACTCGTTTACGGAAAAGCATGTCACCTTCCATTAGAAATTGAGCACAAAGCATTTTGGGCTTTGAAGACATGTAATCTTGATTTGCATGAAGCTGGACGTCTACGGTTAAGTCAACTAAACGAGTTAGAAGAATTAAGACATGATGCATATGAAAATTTGTTAATCTATAAGGAAAGAACAAAGAAATGGCATGATAAAAGAATCAGAAGTTCAAAAGAAGTTAAGGAAGGAGACAGAGTTCTTCTTTTCAATTCACGATTCAAGCTATTTCCTGGAAAATTGAAATTAAAATGGTCTGGACCATTCAAAGTCAAAAGAATTTTCCCATACAGAACAATAGAGTTAATAAATTCAAATGGAATTGAATTTAAAGTTAATGGTCACAGAGTCAAAAATTACATACATGGTCCGATGGAAGTTGACAATGAAGTTAATCACAATTTCACCACCAAAGAAAACTCTCAGAATGAAAATATAAATATGTTTTCAACGACATCTGAAAAGCCAATATTGGAAGTTGTTAACACCTATTTACTTATGAGGTAAGGCTTAGTGTGTCAACAAGATACTAGAAGTAATCTAGCTTTAGGAGGGCGGAGTGTTGCCGATTTATTTTTACCCTCGGGAAATAATCCCTGCAGACCCGGATCACAAATGTAGAAACTTGTGGGGTGGCTTAATCAATCTGTCATCCGTAGAGCATAAAAGTGCTAGCCGGATGACTTCTAGTGAGAGAAAGTAGAGAGAGAAAGAGAAGTGAAGTCTTAGCTCTCAAAGTTGTTAGAATGTCTGAACTGTGTAAAATGACGACCCAAGGGGTCTATTTATAGTGTCAGATCCACCAGATTGCTCGAGGACACGTGTCAAATGATGATAAGTTATGTTATTCGTGATCCGAAATTTATGCTGAAGGTGGCGTTCTCCGGCCAGGGCTTACGCGCTAGGCGACCTTCAGGGCTTACGCATGACGGAGCAGCCTGTACAACGGAGAACGCTGGAAGGTTAACTCCACAAAACCGTTGTTTCCAGCCTTCCTGATGCTACTTGTATGCAACCATTATGCCTTTTATGCGTGTATACGATAGGATACACCATTAAGTCCCCCCATTTTAATGATTTAAGCATTTGACAATTGATTAAGTTGTTAAACTTGAAATAACGCATGCCAACCAAGTCTTCACGTTTTCCTTTTGCATTGGGAAGCACATCACATGCATTAAATGATAGGAGAATTTTACTGACATTATGATGATTGTTTTTTGCACAGCTAAAATATCGCACGCGCCTCTAGCTGTAAAAAGACTTTTCGATGTACTCACCTTTTTATCTTGTCCTTACACGTGTGTGGCTGAAAACAAAACCCCCAAAATCACCATCGATTACAGCTGTTATATCTTTTTGCTTTTTAACCACCATAAACCCTAACCGATCATTTACTTTCACAACTTCCTTCTACAGTATTCATCTTCTTCCATCAATACCTTCGTTACTTCCTGTTTCATTTAGAACATTAATGGCAGCCATAAAGGATGTTGCAGCTATTCCCAGCAGAGTAAATGAGAGATATTTAAGCGAGCTACTGCAACATTTTCCTAGATTAGCTGGTGTTGAACCAGTGATTCCTGCAATTAATGCCAGAGCCTGTGTAGTGACCCGAACTTTTCCATGTTTATATATATTAATTGAGATTGATATTTACATGATTAAATGTTTCCAACATGTTAAGCAATCAAACTTGTTAAGACTTGATTAATTGAAATATGTTTCATATAGACAATTGACCACCCAAGTTGACCGGTGATTCACGAACGTTAAAACTTGTAAAAACTATATGATGACATATAATGGATATATATATAGTTAACATGATACTATGATAAGTAAACATATCATTAAGTATATTAACAATGAACTACATATGTAAAAACAAGACTACTAACTTAATGATTTTTAAACGAGACATATATGTAACGATTATCGTTGTAAAGACATTTAATGTATATATATCATATTAAGAGATATTCATACATGATAATATCATGATAATATAATAATTTAAAATCTCATTTGATATTATAAACATTGGGTTAACAACATTTAACAAGATCGTTAACCTAAAGGTTTCAAAACAACACTTACATGTAACGACTAACGATGACTTAACGACTCAGTTAAAATGTATATACATGTAGTGTTTTAATATGTATTTATACACTTTTGAAAGACTTCAATACACTTATCAAAATACTTCTACTTAACAAAAATGCTTACAATTACATCCTCGTTCAGTTTCATCAACAATTCTACTCGTATGCACCCGTATTCGTACTCGTACAATACACAGCTTTTAGATGTATGTACTATTGGTATATACACTCCAATGATCAGCTCTTAGAAGCCCATGTGAGTCACCTAACACATGTGGGAACCATCATTTGGCAACTAGCATGAAATATCTCATAAAATTACAAAAATATGAGTAATCATTCATGACTTATTTACATGAAAACAAAATTACATATCCTTTATATCTAATCCATACACCAACGACCAAAAACACCTACAAACACTTTCATTCTTCAATTTTCTTCATCTAATTGATCTCTCTCAAGTTCTATCTTCAAGTTCTAAGTGTTCTTCATAAATTCCAAAAGTTCTAGTTTCATAAAATCAAGAATACTTTCAAGTTTGCTAGCTCACTTCCAATCTTGTAAGGTGATCATCCAACCTCAAGAAATCTTTGTTTCTTACAGTAGGTTATCATTCTAATACAAGGTAATAATTATATTCAAACTTTGGTTCAATTTCTATAACTATAACAATCTTATTTCAAGTGATGATCTTACTTGAACTTGTTTTCGTGTCATGATTCTGCTTCAAGAACTTCGAGCCATCCAAGGATCCGTTGAAGCTAGATCCATTTTTCTCTTTTCCAGTAGGTTTATCCAAGGAACTTAAGGTAGTAATGATGTTCATAACATCATTCGATTCATACATATAAAGCTATCTTATTCGAAGGTTTAAACTTGTAATCACTAGAACATAGTTTAGTTAATTCTAAACTTGTTCGCAAACAAAAGTTAATCCTTCTAACTTGACTTTTAAAATCAACTAAACACATGTTCTATATCTATATGATATGCTAACTTAATGATTTAAAACCTGGAAACACGAAAAATACCGTAAAACCGGATTTACGCCGTCGTAGTAACACCGCGGGCTGTTTTGGGTTAGTTAATTAAAAACTATGATAAACTTTGATTTTAAAGTTGTTATTCTGAGAAAATGATTTTTATTATGAACATGAAACTATATCCAAAAATTATGATTAAACTCAAAGTGGAAGTATGTTTTCTAAAATGGTCATCTAGACGTCGTTCTTTAGACTGAAATGACTACCTGTACAAAAACGACTTGTAACTTATTTTTCCGACTATAAACCTATACTTTTCTGTTTAGATTCATAAAATAGAGTTCAATATGAAACCATAGCAATTTGATTCACTCAAAACGGATTTAAAATGAAGAAGTTATGGGTAAAACAAGATTGGATAATTTTTCTCATTTTAGCTACGTGAAAATTGGTAACAAATCTATTCCAACCATAACTTAATCAACTTGTATTGTATATTATGTAATCTTGAGATACCATAGACACGTATACAATGTTTCGACCTATCATGTCGACACATCTATATATATTTCGGAACAACCATAGACACTCTATATGTGAATGTTGGAGTTAGCTATACAGGGTTGAGGTTGATTCCAAAATATATATAGTTTGAGTTGTGATCAATACTGAGATACGTATACACTGGGTCGTGGATTGATTCAAGATAATATTTATCGATTTATTTCTGTACATCTAACTGTGGACAACTAGTTGTAGGTTACTAACAAGGACAGCTGACTTAATAAACTTAAAACATCAAAATATATTAAAAGTGTTGTAAATATATTTTGAACATACTTTGATATATATGTATATATTGTTATAGGTTCGTGAATCAACCAGTGGTCAAGTCTTACTTCCCGACGAAGTAAAAATCTGTGAAAGTGAGTTATAGTCCCACTTTTAAAATCTAATATTTTTGGGATGAGAATACATGCAGGTTTTATAAATGTTTTACAAAATAGACACAAGTACTTGAAACTACATTCTATGGTTGAATTATCGAAATCGAATATGCCCCTTTTTATTAAGTCTGGTAATCTAAGAATTAGGGAACAGACACCCTAATTGACGCGAATCCTAAAGATAGATCTATTGGGCCTAACAAACCCCATCCAAAGTACCGGATGCTTTAGTACTTCGAAATTTATATCATATCCGAAGGGTGTCCCGGAATGATGGGGATATTCTTATATATGCATCTTGTTAATGTCGGTTACCAGGTGTTCACCATATGAATGATTTTTATCTCTATGTATGGGATGTGTATTGAAATATGAAATCTTGTGGTCTATTGTTACGATTTGATATATATAGGTTAAACCTATAACTCACCAACATTTTTGTTGACGTTTAAAGCATGTTTATTCTCAGGTGAATATTAAGAGCTTCCGCTGTTGCATACTAAAATAAGGACAAGATTTGGAGTCCATGTTTGTATGATATTGTGTAAAAACTGCATTCAAGAAACTGATTTCGATGTAACATATTTGTATTGTAAACCATTATGTAATGGTCGTGTGTAAACAGGATATTTTAGATTATCATTATTTGATAATCTACGTAAAGCTTTTTAAACCTTTATTTATGAAATAAAGGTTATGGTTTGTTTTAAAAATGAATGCAGTCTTTGAAAAACGTCTCATATAGAGGTCAAAACCTCGCAACGAAATCAATTAATATGGAACGTTTTTAATCAATAAGAACGGGACATTTCAGCCTGCTCACCACCCCCTGGCAAGGTTGCTATTTATGGCCATTCAATCTTCAATTTTTGCTTACGTCTGCCATTTACACCATTCTTCTTAGAAGTGTGCAAGTTTTACGGTGTTGCTGTTGGTCAATTCGAACCAGCATCAATTCGAAAGATTTTGATTTTTGAAATGTATTGTCACACAAGGAGCATTGAGCCATCCATTCGGATATTTTGCCATTTGGTACGTATAGCACGCCATGAAAATGGTTGGTTCACATTCAATAAAGTTCATGGGTTTTTGAAACCTGCACTTGATCATCTTGGCGATAACTGGTATGCTTCATTTATCTTTATTAATGAAGATGCAAATGATAAACAATACTCAGCTACTCGAGTATGGCGCAAATACTCGCATACCGTATCTGTTACCGTTCCAAAACTCGTCACCAAGGAAAACCTTTTGTTTAAGAAGATTAAGGCTGAACAAATCAATGATATGAAATATGGAGAACACATGCTTTCGCTGACATCCGTAAGCCAAGATTGGGATATCTCACAAGGTTATGCCTGTGTTCTTGCTGGGAAAAAGAGTAAGCATTTACTTTTGCTACATATGCTTAAATAAAATGTTCTTCTTTATTTATCCATTTAATCACTGTGAGTTTTTAATTTTTTGCAGAAATTACTCCGCTTACCGCCATGCGGTCATCGGTTTATTCGCAGCTTACCTTTACTACCGAGAAAATTATTGATGATACCCCCAAAACAGATGTAATGAGGGAGGAAGAAGAAGAAGAAGAAGAAGAAGAAGAAGAAGAAGAAGAAGAAGAAGAAGAAGAAGAAGAAGAAGAAGAAGAAGAAGAAGAAGAAGAAGAAGAAGAAGAAGAAGAAGAAGAAGAAGAAGAAGAAGAAGAAGAAGAAGAAGAAGAAGAAGAAGAAGAAGAAGAAGACGACATAGGTATGAATCGAGTTGCCTCTAGAGAACGTCGTACCTCGGGTAATGAAAATGACAACACTGAATTATGCAAAATTCCATACCAAAACCTGTACTTGTTTTCTTGCATACCCAGTACTGGTGGATTTTATAATCCAAACCCTTCCTTATACTTTATGCCACCTTTGAAATGTTGTGAAGCATATTGGAACTCTTTTATAAATAACAATTTCCCTTTATCTCCAACAGCTAGTGCAGCACATCAAGATACTATATTAACAACTCTTCCGCCTTCCACCAAGAGGAGAAGAACTGGTCAAATTCCTCCGTCATCCGCTCAACAAGGAGCTGGCCCTAGTTCTTCTCAACAACAAATTACACTTCCCAATCTTGACACAAACATGCTTTCCTCCCTTTTAAAAGGACCACCACATTCGTACGAAGATTTCATGACTTTTCTGAATGCCATGGTGTGCCCTTCACTAGCCCAATTCTTTATCAATTTATCTGATGCAGATGTCAAGAAAGTTAAGGCACAAAGTATCATTCTGAACATTGCTTCTTGTCTAAATGACCTTCAACGCCTATCTGACTTGCAAAACAGTAAAGTCACTACAAATAAGGAGTTATCTGCTGAAAAGGAGAAAGTGGCCAAGACTGAACGAATAGCCACAGAGATAAAGAGGGAATACGAGATAATGAAGAGGCATTATGAGAATTGCAACAATAAGAGGGCAAAATATAAGGAGCAAGTCAATGAACTATCTTTCAGAGAAAAGAGGCATCTGAGCAAAATTGATGAACTAGTAAAGGAGAACGAAAAAATGCTCGAGCAAAATAACATGTTGAAAGAACAGCTTAAATCCAAAGAGGAGAATGACAGACGAATGATAACTGGCATTCCTGCGCTTGTTGAGCGTATCTTTAACTGTCAAGTACTATCTCACAGAATCTGTGAGTTTGTCCGCCTGGCCAAATCTGTTGAACGGTTAAAGTTTTTTAATTTTATGAAGAGGAAACTACCAGAACTTCCAAATCCTCTTCCTGAGGTAATCACATCAAAGATTAATGAAAATGCCATTTTAGAAGCTGATGCAGCCGGTGCCTCAATAGAAAATATGAGGTTTTCTGATCTTGAAAATCTTTGTAAAAGGCCAGATGTAACAATAGATGATGTATTGAATTATACTCCACAGGATGAATGAAACACTATGTTGTTATACATCTGCTTTTACATAACACTTAATATTGCACTTGGTTATGTATATTAGAAATATATGCTGTAACTTAGTAAGATTGTTGTAATGAGCAATGCTCAAGATATTGAGATTGTACTTTGCAATCATTATAGTTATGGATATCAAAATCATATTCTCCGTCATACACCTTCCGTCATGAAACTCATGAGAAGAAATTACGAATTACTTTTGCCTTTATATATTTTGCTGGACACTATGATCCGTTTTTCGTTTTGCTCTGCATTTTGTGTATATAAGTTGTGTCATGACATTTTTTGTAGATTCGTTTCATCGCTTCGATGCTTTAGTGAGTTCTACATGTCTCACTATCGATACAACCATTTTGAGTATGATTGTACTTCTACTACCGAAAGGGTTTCTTTCTTTCTGCGGGTAGGGATGACACACAGCTATGTGACACCTGGGCTAAAAAATCCTTGGCCGGATAAAATTTGTGAAAAATATTGCCATAAGAATAATTGCTATTATTCATATTCTTAAAGAAACTTTTACATTTAGGACTATATCTCATGCATTTGACAGTTGATCAAGCTGTCCATGCATATAGTGCTACGCATAAAATTTCTTTAAATTCATTGCATTCCAAGCTCTTTCATATTACTCGCCGGAAGGCACAGCAAGCATGTATGATCCATTCTGATTTACTTTCGTGACCTTATAAGGTCCTTCCCATTTTGGGGCTAGCTTTCCAAATTTGATTTGCCTACTTGCCTCATTATCACGTAGTACTAAATCACCTACTTCAAACTGCACATGCTGCACTTTCTTGTTATAATATTTTGCCATTTTATGCTTGTGATCTGCTTGCCGGATGGCGGCCATCAACCTTCTTTCCTCCAACAAGTTGAGATTCTCCCTTAACGCCTCAGAATTAGCCTCAACATCAAATGCCATAATGCGTTGCGTTGGCACACATATTTCAGCCGGTATCAGTGCCTCTGTTCCATACACCAGACTGAAAGGTGTTTCCCCCGTGCTCCGCTTTGGCGTCGTTCAGTGTGCCCACAATACATTTGGCAGCTCATCCACCCATCCAGTTTGACTTAGACCCAACCGTGCCTTAATGCCAGCAACGATTTCCTTGTTGGTAACCTCCACTTGTCCGTTCGCTTGAGGATGAGCAACAGATGTAAAATTTTGCTTTATGACCAGCTCTTCACACCAACTCCGAAATGGATTTTCTGCAAATTGCTTGCCGTTATCACTGACTATTTCATTTGGCACCCCATAACGGCATACAATATCATGCCAAACAAACTTTTTGACATTTTCTCCTGTGATTTTTGCTAAAGCCTTTGCTTCAACCCATTTCGTGAAAAAATCGATCGCTACCACCAAGAACTTAGCATTACCAGTGCTCCTATTGAATGGCCCCACAATATCAATAGCCCATTTACAGAACGGCCAAGCGGATGACACCGGTATCAAATCATACTTTGGAAGACGCTGAATTGTACCATGCCTCTGACAATTCTCACATGTTTTTATGATTTCTGTGACATCTCGATAAAGGGAAGGCCAAAAATACCCTTGTCGCATGATCCGTGATGCCACAGTACGGAAACCGGAGTGTTGAGAACAAACTCCTTCATGCATTTCTTTGACCACTTTTAACGCTTCATCATCGGTTAAACATCTTAACAACGGACCATTGTATGACTTTCAATAAAGGACACCACTAACAATCTCATACATTGGTGCAGTCACTCTGATTCTTCTTGCTTCCACCTTATCAACAGGTAACCATCCGTCATGCAAATATCTCAAATACGGAGTCATCCAAGTTTCCTTAGCTCCTTCATCTATTGTAATAATTGGTTTTCCATGTATTGATTTCTCCTTAAGTTCTTCAACCAACACTCGTTTGTGTAAATGATGAAAGGTTAAAGTAGCTAGCTTGCTGAAGACATCAGCTTTTTTGTTCTTATTTCGAGGGATTTTCACGACTTCAAGGTGATCAAATTTCTTTGAAATTGCTTCCACCAACTTTACATATTGCCTCATGGATGTATCCCTTGCATCGAACATTCCATTAACCTGCTGAGCGACAATTTGAGAATCAACATATGCTCTTAAATTTGTTATCCCCATTTCTACCACTATGCGGAGGCCGGAGAGTAATGCCTCATACTCTGCTTCATTGTTTGAAGCATAAAAACAGAATTTCAATGCATAAGTATACTCTTCACCATCTGGACTTGTTAAAACTAGCCCTGCACCTGTTCCCTCTTCACTAGATGCCCCATCAGTGTGAAACTCCCACTCATGTGGTGATGGTGCCATTTTGTTGTCATACTCTACTTTTTCATTTGTCTCCAAGAGGAAATCTGCCAAAATTTGTCCTTTAACTGCATTTCGTGGAGCAAAATTGATCCCATACTCCCCCAAACTCGATGGCCCATTTTGCTAAACGGCCAGATGATTCTGGACGTCGGAGTATTTGCTTCAACGGTTGATCTGTTAACACTAAGATGGGATGACCTTGAAAATATCTTCGTAAACGTCGTGCAGTATGCACAAGGGCATAAACCATACGGTGAAGTGGTGGATAATTTGTTTCACTAAGCTGTAACACCTTGCTAACAAAATATATAGGCATTTGCACGCCATTCCGTTCTGCGATTAGGACAGAACTTATTGCTTCCTTTGAGACAGCTAAGTATAAAATTAGGGTTTCCCCCTCTTTTGGTGCTGTTAATGTAAGTAATGTTTTTAACTGCTTGATCTCTTGGAATGCATTTTCGACTTCCGCCGTCCACACAAAATCTTTTTTATTTAAACAGCCCTTTAACACCTTCATGAATGGAAGTGACTTTTCAGCTGCTCTGGACAAGAATCTTGTTAATGCTGCTAGACATCCATGTAACCGTTGAACATCCTTCTTGCTAGTTGGTGACTTCATATCTTCAATTGCTTGAATTTTCTTAGGATTAACTTTAATTCCACGTTCTGTGACAATATGACCTAAGAATTTTCCCTCTTCCACACCAAACGTGCACTTCTTGGGATTTAATTTCATGTTAATTTTTTGCAGAGATGCAAAAGTTTCCTGTATATCTCGTAACATCTTTTCTTCAGTATGACTTTTGATGACAATGTCATCAACATAAGCTTCTAAGTTTTGCCCAATTTGATCCTTAAATGCCATATCAATAAGTCGTTGATATGTTGCTCCTGCATTCTTCAAACCAAAAGGCATTTTCATGTAACAGAATATGCCTTCCATCGTGTGAAAAGCCGTTTTGTCTTCATCTTTTAAAGCCATTGGGATTTGATGATATCCCTTAGCAGCATCTAGGAAACATTTGAATCGATATCCTGCCAATGATTCAACCTTTCAATCAATTTCAGGTAAAGGATAATTGTCCTTTGGACATGCTTTATTGATATCCGTGAAATCCACACACATCCGCCATGAGTTGTCCGGCTTCCTAACCATGACCGGATTGGCTACCCATGTTTGATATTTGACCTCTCGCAAGATCCCAGCATCCACCAAACTTCGTACCTCATCACGGAGGAATTTGCTTCTTTCGGGCGCCATGCCACGCTTTTTCTGACAAACAGGATGTATGTTGGGATTCACATTTAGCCTATGCTCTGCAATTTCCCTTGGAACACCGGTCATATCAGACGGCTGCCATGCAAAAATGTCTAGATTTGTTGTCAAAATATTGTATAATTTTTCTTTACATTCGGCAGACAACGTGTGCCCAATTATGATTTTCTGATCTGAAAATTTAAGATTTGGTGAAATTGACCCATCATCGTGTATGTTTGGCTTAATTACTGCCTTTGTTACTTGGAAACACTCAATTGACTTCTGCCGTTCTGCATATAACGTTGCTACTCCGCCTGGCGTTGGAAACTTCATCATACCATGTACAGTTGACGTTACAGCTCCAAACGTCATTAAAGCAGTTCTTTCCAAAATTATGTTGTACTGTGAATTTGCTTTAACCACCAAGAACTCAATGTTGGCTGTGCGTCTTAGGGGTGGCTTGCCCAAGGTTACTTCAAGCAAAATACTTCCTTCAGACCAGGACGGCTCACTTGTAAAACTTGCCAACGGCACATATGTTTCCTTCATTTTTTTCTTGTACATCTTTGGGTAGCTGTATGAAGCAATGTTCATACATAATGTCTGCTCCAGCTCCTGTGTCAGTTTAAATGTTGCGTATTAAGCAATTAGCAACTCGCGCTTCTATAACTACTGGACCATCGGATGGATTTGTGTTACACATAGAAGGAAATGATATTAATTGCTCTTCCCAATCTTATATTACTTTTGCCTTCCTCCGTTGTCCAACTTTCCATGGATGTATCATGCCCACTTCTATGGGTATGAATTCGTTATCTTCACCGTCTTTATCAGTGTTGGTGAGATGATTCGTCTTAATAATGGATGGTGCCATTGTTAACACCTATTTCCTTATGAGGTAAGGCTTAGTGTGTCAACAAGATACTAGAAGTAATCTAGCTTTAGGAGGGCGGAGTGTTGCCGATTGATTTTTACCCTCGGGAAATAATCCCTGCAGACCCGGATCACAAGTGTAGAAACTTGTGGGGTGGCTTAATCAATCTGTCGTCCGTAGAGCGTAAAAGTGCTAGCCGGATGACTTCTAGTAAGAGAAAGTAGAGAGAGAAAGAGAAGTGAAGTCTTAGCTCTTAAAGTTGTCAGAATGTCTGAACTGTGTAAAATGATGACCCAAGGGGTCTATTTATAGTGTCAGATCCACCAGATTGCTTGGGGACACGTGTCAAATGATGATACGTTCTGTTATTCGTGATCCGAAATTTATGCTGAAGGTGGCTGATAGTTAAAGCTAAGGGGTATAAAATACTATTAAATTTTACAAAGAAATACTATTAAATACGATACAATTTTACACAAGATATTTATTTATTTATTGAATGGATATACTTAAACCTTGCTACAACACTTATAGGCAGTGTACCTAATCGTACAGTAGTGTAGTTTTTAGTAAGTCCGGTTCGTTCCACAGGGAATCTTTTTCACAAAGCTTAACGCTATATTAGTTTAAATTTATAAAAATAAAAATATATATAATATTATTATTATAAAGGGGGTTTTTACCGTTTAATGACCGGTTTGTCATTTTAAAAACTTTAATTGCAGTTAAAATAAAATTTAAAATAATAAATAAATACAAGACTTAATTTAAAGCGTAAAGTAAATAACGATAATGAAATTGCGATAAATAAAAGTGCGATAAAATAAACTTGCGATAATTAAAAAGTACGATAATTAAAAGTGCAATTAAATAAAAGTGCTATAATTAGAAGTGCAATTAAATATAAAATAAAGGAAATTAAATATGAAATAAAAGAATTATGCTTATTTAAACTTCCGTAATCATGATGTTTGACGTGTTGATTTTAGTTTTATGCCCATGGGTTAATTGTCCTTTGTCCTGGATTATTTAATATGTCCGTCTGGTTTTTGTCCATAACAGTCCATCAGTCATAAATATAAAGTGCGAGTGTCCTCGTCAAATTATCCTTATACCCGAAGTTTAAATATTCCAACTAATTGGGGACTTAAACTGTAACAAGATTTTAATACTTTGTTTAATAATTACACCAGGATGTCGACTGAGTGTAACCCAAGGTTTTAATACTTTGTTATCAATTATGCCAAGTGTCCTTGTACATAATTTCACCTCTGTTTTAATAATTCTAGTGGCTATTAATCCATTCCCGTGTCCGGTTAAATGAACGATTATTCGTACATATAAATACCCCGCCCATCATGTCCGATTGAGTGTATATGGTAATTTATGGGTACGTCCAATTATAAATCTTTATATTAACATTAACAAACTATCATTTAGTTAAACAAATATAAAGCCCATTAATAGCCCATAGTCTAATTTCCACAAGTGTCGTTCTTTTGTCCAAACCCCAATTATGGTACAAAGCCCAATTACCCAATTTTAGTAATTAGCCCAACATCATGATTACTTAGGATTAAATAAGCATAATAATAACTTAGCTACGAGACATTAAATTAAAAAGGTTGAACATAACTTACAATGATTAAAAATAGCGTAGCGTTACACGGACAGAATTTCGACTTACACCCTTACAACATTCGCTAACATACCCTTATCATTAGGATTTAAAATTAAAATTAAAATTAAAATATAAATTATATATATATATTTACGTATATATTGAGAGAGAGATAGATTATGGATATTGGATGGTTTTTGCGATCAAACTGCGTTTGCTTTTATAGGGAATTGAGTCCAGGGGAACTCCGCGACTCGCGGCATTTTTTGCCTTCAAACTTCGCGAGTCGCGGAGTTTGAAATTCCAGCTCACCAGCTTTGGCTTCTTTCTTGCCGACGATTTTAAATATTAATATAATATATATATAATTTTTAAGAATTATTTATATATTATATTATATTCATGTGCATAGTTGACTTGTAATTTTTAGTCCGTTGCGTCGAGCGTTGAGAGTTGACTCTGGTCCCGGTTCCGGATTTTCGAACGTCCTTGCGTACAATTTAATATCTTGTACTTTGCGTTTTGAATCTTGTACTCTTGTAATTTCGAGACGTTTCTTATCAATAATTGGAACCTCTTTGATTGTATTTTGTACTTTTGCGCTTTTTGGTCGTTTGCGTCTTCAATTCGTCGAATCTGTCTTTTGTCTTCACCTTTTAATATTTAAACGAATATCACTTGTAAATAGAACATTTGCAACTAAAAGCTTGTCTTTCTTGGGGAATAATGTTATGAAATATATGTTCGTTTTTAGCATTATCAAATATTCCCACACTTGAGCGTTGCTTGTCCTCAAGCAATATAGTCTTGAAATACTAGAATCACTTCTTTATTCTTCACACTTTGTACATCAGTGATTTCTTTACGGCGGTATAAACAATGGTAGTAATGATATGGTTTACAGTCCCACATGACTATAAAAATTTAGATCCATTAAGGAAATTGGATCTTTATGAAAACATTTGATCTTTTGAAAATTAAATCTAGTTTTTACCCTAGATAAGTTTTCCGGAATAACCCTTCACCGGTGTTTGCAAATTATTTTTGTGGGTTTGGTGGGTTTCAGATTTGAAAATTTTAGCTCAAAACTTGCGGTTTTGTGTCACCCACTTGCTTACCTTGTATTAGGAAAGCAACACGTCCAGTTTACTTGTCCCGTATATTACCTTTCGGTAAACTACCGTCCGGTTGTAAAGGAAAGCGTTGAACAAGCAACTGTTAAGGCAATGTCCCCTGACATGCTTTTAATTATGGTCTATAACGTGTCGGATGCTAGTACTATCCTTTGTAGGAGCAATAGTAAAGCTCACCCTATAGTTTTTCGGTCTGGCACAAGGTCCTGTCTCCGACCATGCTATGCAACCACCGTTCTTACGGTTGACGCCCGATTTGGTTCAGGTGACCTAATGAATTCCAGGTGAATTCCTAGGATTTTACGTTCAATGGTAATGAACGCATTGAAAATGGTTTTTCAGAAAACAAATCGGTTTATAATTTTGATCAAAATATTTTCTCGTTCAAGCTCGAGTTTAGATATCATCGAATTCCATGAGTTTGTAATTCTCAATCTTTAAGGTCAATCTCAAGGATTGAGTAATATCAGTCTTAAAAGCTGATTTTTAATCTTTAAGGAGATTATCCTTTCTGGGGATCTGATTCATTAGTCTTATCAAGCTAATTTGCACGGCGCCCTCCCCATTTTACGAGACAGATCCTCTCATGGTTAGGATAAGTCTGACCACTTGGCGACCCTGTTTGATGCTGAGGTCCGTGGATTTCCTGCTGATTTTAGAAATGACTTTTCTAGATTTTTCGTCAACCTACAGCTGGTCTGGACGACAACTTCCTGACCTAAATCAAGAAGCGCGTTTCTTTTTCAGAAGACTTTACTTCCTTTTAATGATGGAATTGATTCATCGTGTAGATCCATCTTTCATTACAGTAAATCAGGTAAAACTTTTTAGTTTAGTCCAAAGCAAAAGTATTTTCAGTTATTTGTACAAAAACATGTGACATGTGTTTTGAATAACTTGGAGAATTTTCCCACACTTGGCTTTTATTTTCCTTTTTATTGTCCTCTATTCCATTTTAAATAAATTTTAACATTTTGGTTTGTTTCTCAATTTATGTCCTTTCCGAGGTAACAATAATTTCGGTGTTAACACCTAGTTTTATCGTTCATAAATATGTATAAACATGATTTTGAGTTCATTTAGTTGAAATTTTTTTTAAAAATTTTACTAGAATTTGGTAGTCAGTATATAAGACTAGGGCTGTTCTTTATTATCAGAGAGCACTAGATTCTAATAAAACTACTGCTTTACTAGTATTTTTAATGGTAACCAAGTGTTTAAGATAAAAATTTTAAAATCCGAAAGAATTTAACCCCTTCCCACACTTAAGATCTTGCAATGCCCTCATTTGCAAGAAATCAGTAACAATTTAAATTATTGAGGGTGATTAGCGTAGAAATGATTAAATTTTACCAAAGTTTCCAAACATATTTGTGTTTGCTTGCTGAATGATAAATGGTGCATATCATTTGTTCATTCCGTCTTGTTGTTATTTCACATATAATGTGCATCTTGTCGTCAAAATTAGTTGCTTTTGCTGAACTTAATGCCAGTCTTTGAAAATGCGTTGTTTTACCCTGTTGTGTACATAAGATAAACTGCAAACATATATACATATTTTTGAAGTTTGGTATATTACCCCACATTCAAAAATTATTAAAATCTAATAATAAAATTTAGAAAATTATAAAACTATTACAAATCCAACATAAGTATTAAATGTATTAACATTACAAATAATAAAATAAATAAAAAAACTAAGTAGACTAGGGATGATACTGATACCAGAAGGGGTTCCATGCATAACCATAGGTGTTATAAAATGCTTCGGCTGGGTTATACGTAGGATACGGTGGTTGGATCTCTATAGACCAGGGAGGGAATATGGGCGATGGAGTAGGAATATAGTTTCTACCTATATGTTGGCAATAAGCTATGATTTGGTTTTGATGAACTTGCCAATCTTCAAATGCTCTATGTCTAACATTTTCATACTCTTGTGAAGCTATAAACCTTTGCATTTCTGCCATTTCATTTCCCCCTCCTACATTACCTTGTTGTTGGTTTCTCTCAACATGTGGATGTCTACCGTTATATCGTACTGCGGCGTTATTTCGCCTCTTCAAAACTTTCGCACCATGGTATACATTTAAACCTATTGTATCTCGGGGTTCTGGTTCTTCGATTAGTAATCCCCCCCGACTTATATCCACACCGAGATATTCAGCAATCAAAGTAATAAATATACCACCTCCTATTATGCTATGCGGTCTCATCCCCCTAACCATAGCTGATAAATAATAACCCACACAATAAGGTATACTTACAGCGCTTTGTGGGTCTCGAATACACATATGGTAAAACAAATCCTGTTCATTTACCTTTTCCTTATTCTTACCTCTTTGTGTAATCGAATTAGCTAAAAACCTATGAATTACTCTTAACTCTGCTCTATCTATATTCAAATAAGAGTAATTTCGCCCTTTAAATCGGTGATGGCTAGTCATTTGACTCCATACACCATGCGTATCAAAATTTTCGTCTATATTTCTACCGTTCAATATCAACCCTCTACAATCGGCAGATGCTAACTCCTCAGGCGTATATATACGTAAAGCCTGAGCCATGTCTAGTAAAGACATGTGGCGCATCGAACCTCCTAACAAAAATCTAATAAAAGATCGATCGGTTAAACTAGCTACCCGATCATTTAATTCTATACTACACAACAATTCTTCACACCATACTTTATATACAGGTCTACGCATGTTGAATAACCGTACCCAATCGTTAAAAGTAGAATTACCATACCTCTGTGCAAGTAATTCCCTAATTGGCCCGGCCAATTCTACAGCTTCTAATGGTCCCCATTCTATGACCCTAGGTACTTCAATAGCTTTAGAATGAAGAGTATGCAAACCCCTTTGGTATTTTGGATAATCTATCCAAAGTCTGTCAAATCTCAGGTTCGGGTGCAAATCTTCCAAGTGCATATAAGAAATGTCATAACTGGATGAGATATATCTTGTTTGTAGTAGTTATCCACCTCTTGTTGTTCCGTATTCTTAGCAGGAGCATTGCGAGCTTGGGATGAAGATTCACCCCTTTCAGTCTGCAAAACACATCAAACACAATTTTTGTGCATCCAAATATGCATTAGTGTCAGCAAAATCATCAATCAAAATAATTACAATGACATGTTCAATTTATATCAAACATAAGCTCATTTTCACATTTTTATCAAATCTACACTTTTTCAAATAAGCATATACGAAAATGATCACCAAGTTCATAAGCATTCAACTCAAATAACATGTCAAAATAAGCATCACTAGCAATTAAACAAGTTTCAAATGGCATTATCTCTCAAAAATCAAGTTCATGAATTTTTAGATTTGAAAAAGTCCACTTTAATTCTCAAAATCATGTTTAGGCTCAAAGTTTGGATCATTTAACTACCTAAACATGTTACACTACTTAATTTAGCAACAATTCATGAAAAAAATCGGCCATAACCTGTTTATATCAAAAAGCCCCAAATTTGCTCAAGAACACAAACCCTAGATTACTCAAAATTTGAAGTTTAAGGCTTCTAATCATGTTAAATAGCATCAATCTAGGTTATACAAGCATAATACATAAACAATTTAAGCATAATTACACTAAAAAGCATCAAAATCAAATTGGGTATAAAATTGCTCAAGAACACTAATTTTCGGATTAAATGGTGTTTAGGTGTAGAAATTTACCATTTTTCTTGAGTAATTCCTTGATAGCATCCTTCTCAACATGATTTTAGTAAAAGATTTGATGATTAACGGTCAAAAATTGCGAATTTGGTGTGTATTTTTCGGGTTTTTTTCGCAGTTTATTTTTGTGTTGTGGTGTGTGGACTGAGCTGATTACGTTTTTATTTTTTTCTGGGTTTTGGTCCCTCCGCGAGTCGCGGTGTTTGACCCTTCAAACTCCGCGAGTCGCGGAGTTCGTATTTTTTTATATATATATCTTATACTAATTAAAACAATTAAGTAATTAATTTTAAAATTTTGTTTCCCTTGTTATTTAGGACGAGGTCGTTTCGGATCTATGTCCTAGTCCGTCCCTCGACAAAATTTTAAAATTTGTCTTTTTGTAGCGATTGTTTTAAAAGCTAAGATTTTTTGGGTTTTTTTAATGTTTTTGGCATACTTTAATTCAATAAGATTAAAAATAATGATAATAAAAGTTCTCGTCCCTCCCTTGGGTAAAGCAATTTCGGTTCAACGACCTAGTCTTCAACTTACGACGAATTTTAAAAATCATATTTTTAACTTAATGAGATAAAGTAAATTTTTGTTTTTAAATTCACACCAACTTAAATTAAAAATACATAAAATTCAAAATTAATATTAAAAATTCACACTAAACTTAAAATTTGAAATGCATAAAATTAAAAATTCATATTTTAAAAATTAAAAATTCACACCAAACTTAATTTAAAAATTCATATTATAAATTCACACCAAACTTATATTAATTTTTCAAATATTTACAATTTTAAATATATTGTTTTTACAAAGTTTACAATATTAATTTAAGATTTATATATTAATTTTAAAAACATGGTAAAAATAAAATTAAAAATCTTTTTGGCTTTTTATCCCACTTTAATCAATCAAATATTATCAAAAATATGCGCCCCTCTTTTCGGTAAAGTAATTTCGGTTCCAAGACCTAATTTAACTCATGACGAATTTTTGAAATATTTTGGGTTGATTGATTAAAGATATTTATACCTTAAGAATAAACGTTAAATTTCGCAGTGATGTAATAAATTTTTGTATGATATCAATAATTTCGGTCGCCAAACCTAATTTTATTCAATACCAATTTAATACTTTTTAGCGAACAAATTAGCGTTTATTATCAAAAGGTTAAAAATAAAAATAAAAACTGTACAGACTTACCTGTGAGATAGTATTCTTAGTTATACGATCTATCCCATTCATAAGATAGTCGGTTTAATTGGTTTTCCATGGCTACATAGGCGTAACCTCGAGCATTCAGTGTCTTTTCTTCTAAACATATGAACGGTCCGTCTCTGCATAAAGTAACAAATTCGGTATTTGAATAGGTTTGATTATTTGAACATTTACCTCCATGTGACCATTTTCCGCATTTGTGACATCTTTCAAGGTGTCGTGCTCTTCTTTTCGCTGCGGATTTTGATTTTCCTTTACCAAATTGTAACTTATTATCTTCGCATCTGGATTCTTTTCTTACTCCGTCCAATCTTTCTCTGATTACTGATACTATTTCACTCGGAAGTGTGTCATTATTACGTTTAGTGTTCAAAGCGTGTAGCATTAGACCATGGTTTAGTTCACAAGCAGTCTTCATTTCGTAAAAACCTAAAAAAATAAAAATTCAGAATGGGAGGAGAAGACTAGTTCTTTAGGGTCTGCTAGGGAAAGACCATTCGGGTTCCATTTTCGAGAACTACACGAAAACAGACAATCTAACTCTAACAGAAATACATATTATCCTTTAAAGACTTGATTCACCCCACACTTAGTTAGCTGTGGTATCGAAATTGTGATTAACTTCATTGTCGAATTCCATCGGACTATCTATGTAGTGTTTAACTCTGTGACCATTAACTTTAAATTCAATCCCATTTGAATTTATTAATTCTATCGTTCCGTATGGGAAAACTCTTTTGACTATTAATGGTCCAGACCATCTTGATTTCAATTTTCCAGGAAATAGCTTGAATCGTGAATTGAAAAGAAGAACTCCGTCTCCTTCTTTAAATTCTTTTAAACTTCTGATTCTTTTATCATGCCATTTCTTCGTTCTTTCTTTATAGATTAACGAATTTTCGCATGCTTCATGTCTTAATTCTTCTAATTCGTTTAGTTGACTTAACCGTAGACGTCCAGCTTCATATAAATCAAGATTACATGTCTTCAAAGCCCAAAATGCTTTGTGTTCAATTTCTACTGGAAGATGACATGCTTTTCTTTAGACGAGTTTAAAAGGTGTGGTTCCAATTGGAGTTTTGTAGGCTGTTCTAAAAGCCCAGAGTGCATCCTCCAATTTAATGGACCATTCCTTCGGATTTGATCCTACAGTTTTCTCTAGAATACGTTTTAAAGCTCGGTTGGTATTTTCAACTTGTCCACTTGTTTGTGGATGATATGCGGTGGAGATTTTATGAGTTACTCCATATCTTTTTAGAACTTTCTCAAGTTGATTTTTACAGAAATGAGTACCCCGATCACTTATTAAAGCTTTCGGTGTTCCAAACCTTGCAAAAAGACGTCTTAAAAAGTTGAATACAACTCGTGCATCATTAGTTGGGAGAGCTTGTGCTTCCGCCCATTTAGATACATAATCAATGGCAACGAGAATGTAGAGATTATTATGAGATTTTGGAAATGGACCCATAAAGTCAATACCCCAAATGTCAAATACTTCACATACTTGGATAACATTTTGTGGTATTTCATCACGTTGACTTATTTTTCCGACCCTTTGACAAGCATCACAGGATTTACAAAGAAGGTGTGCGTCTTTGTAAATTGTAGGCCAATAGAATCCAGCTTCATAAACTTTTCTTGCTGTTAATTGAGGCCCATAATGCCCTCCTATTGGTCCTGTGTGACAATGGTTTAAAATTTTACTAGCTTCATCTCCAAATACACATCGGCGTATTATTCCATTTGGAGAACTTTTAAACAGATGTGGATCTTCCCAAAAATAGTGTTTTATATCACTGAAGAATTTCTTTCATTTTTGGTACGATAATCCTTTTTCAAGGAATCCACAAACTAAGTAGTTTGCATAGTCTGCAAACCATGGTATTTCATTATAATCTATCTTCAATAGATATTCATCAGGAAAGTTGTCTTGTATGGCCGATTCATTTAGAACTTCTAATTCGGGATTTTCAAGACGAGAAAGATGATCAGCGGCGAGATTTTCTGCTCCTCTTTTATCTCGGATTTCAATATCGAATTCTTGTAAGAGTAAGATCCAACGGATTAATCTTGGTTTAGCATCTTGTTTCGAAAATAGGTATCTAAGAGCAGAATGGTCGGTATAGACCACCGTTTTAGCTAGAACGAGATATGATTGAAATTTTTCAAAAGCAAAGACAATAGCAAGGAGTTCTTTTTCAGTAGTTGTGTAATTCATTTGTGCTCCTTGTAACATCTTACTAGCATAATATATAGGTTGAAATCGTTTTTCAATCCTTTGTCCTAAAACGGCTCCCATTGCAAAATCACTTGCATCGCACATTAGTTCAAATGGTAGATTCCAATTCGGTGTTATCATGATCGGAGCATTAGTGAGTTTCTCTTTAAGAATATTAAAATATTTGATACATTCATCTGAAAAGATGAATGGAGCATCCTTTTCTAGGAGTTTATTCATAGGAGTGGCAATTTTAGAAAAATCTTTTATGAAACGTCGGTAAAAACCGGCATGCCCTAGAAAACTCCTAACTCCTCTAACATTGGTGGGATGTGGAAGTTTAGCAATTACATCTACTTTAGCTCTATCCACTTCAATTCCTTCTTTTGAAATTTTATGTCCAAGAACGATGCCTTCTTTAACCATGAAATGACATTTCTCCCAATTAAGTACTAGATTTGATTGTTCGCATCTAATAAGCATTCATTCCAGATTAACTAGACATGATTCAAATGTATCACCGAAGACTGAAAAGTCATCCATGAAAACTTCCATGCATTCTTCTATCATGTCATGAAAAATCGCCATCATACACCTTTGAAAGGTTGCAGGGGCGTTGCAAAGTCCAAATGGCATGCGTTTGTAAGCAAAAGTACCATAAGGGCACATGAACGTGGTTTTCTCTTGGTCCTCGGGTGCTATTGGAATTTGAAAATATCCGGAAAATGCATCTAGAAAACAATAGTAACTATTTCCGGCTAATCTTTCCAACATTTGATCAATGAAAGGTAAGGGAAAGTGATCTTTTCTGGTGGCGTCATTTAATTTTCTATAATCAATACACACACGCCATCCTGTTACAGTCCTAGTAGGAATAAGCTCATTTTTCTCATTTGTAATGACAGTCATGCCACCCTTCTTAGGCACGCATTGAACTGGGCTTACCCATGGACTATCAGAAATTGGATATATTAAACCTGCATCTAGTAGTTTAATAATTTCTTTTTTAACTACATCTTGCATATTAGGATTTAGTCTTTGTTGGCGTTGCACATATGTTTTATGACCTTCTTCCATAAGGATTTTATGTGTGCAATACGAAGGACTTATTCCTTTAATATCATGAATTTTCCATGCAATGGCTGGTTTATGAGCTTTCAACACAGAAATGAGTTGTGATTTCTCATTTTCAGTAAGAGAAGACGATATTATTACAGGTAATTCAGATTCACCATGTAAATAAGCGTATTCCAAATGGTTTGGAAGTGGCTTTAACTCTAATTTCGGAGGTTCTTCTATCGATGATTTATATCGATATTTGTCTTCTTCTTTTAGCATTTGAATTTCTTCTGTTGTTGGTTCATATCCATTAGCTATAAGTGTAGCTAACATTTCAGCTTCATCAATTTGTTCTGTTCCTTCTCCTAAAGAACATTCTCCTGTTCCTTGTAATTCTGGAAATTCTTCTAACAATTCTGCATGTGAATCTATAGTTTGAATATAATAACATGTATCATCTGCAGATTGCGGTTGTTGCATTGCTCTATCAACTGAAAAGGTAACACTCTCGTCCTCTATACTTAGGGTCAATTTCTTACCAAACACGTCTATCATTGCTTTAGCCGTGTTTAAGAATGGTCTTCCTAATATGAGAGGAACTTGAGAATCTTCTTCCATGTCCAGAACAACAAAATCTACTGAAAATACTAAAGTACCAACTTTAACTAGCATGTTCTCCATTATCCCTCTAGGATATTTTATTGATCTATCGGCTAGTTGTATGCTTATTCTTGTTGGTTTCAATTCTCCAAGGTCTAGTTTAGCGTATAGTGAATATGGCATTAGATTTATACTAGCACCTAAGTATGCCAATGCTTCTATTGAACTAAGACTACCCAGAAAACATGGAATTGTGAAACTTCCTGGATCAGATAGTTTTTCTGGTATCTTATTCAACAGCACTGCTGAACAATTAGCGTTCATAGTAACAGCCGAGAGTTCTTCCATTTTCTTTCTATTCGTGATCAGATCTTTCAAGAATTTAGCATATCTAGGCATTCCTGAAATCACATCAATGAAAGGAAGATTTACATTTATCTGTTTAAACATATCCAAGAATTTGGATTGCTCGCCTTCAAGTTTCTCTTTCTTCATTTTACTCGGGTAAGGAAGTGGTGGTTGGTATGGTTTAACATAAGGTTTAGCCTTAACTGTGTTATCTTCATTAACCTTTTCAACTACCGGTTCTTTTTCCTTATCTTGTTCAGGTTTTGGTTCTTGTGGAGTAGGAATAGCTTCATCAGAAGTTACAGGTATTTCAGGTGGTTTAAGTGTTGTACCACTTCTTGTGGTAATGGCTTTAGCTGTTTCATTCCGGAGGTTAGCATTTGTATCACTAGGTAGACTTCCCAGTTTTCTTTCACCTATTAACCTTGCTAGGTTACTTACTTCTTGTTCCAGGTTTTGAATAGAAGCTTGTTGATTTCTAAATGCTTGAGCATTTTATTCATTTGTTTGTTTCTGAGATGTGAAAAACTGCGTTTGAGTTTCAACTAGATTTGTCATCATATCTTCTAAATTCGGCTTTTTATCATCGGGTTGTGGTGGTTTGTTTTGAAAATTAGGTCTTTGCTGATTGTAATTATTGTTGGACACTTGTTGATTGTTAGGACCTTGTTGGTTGTTGTATGGAACATTTCTGTTATAATTCTGGTTTTGATTGTAAATCGGTCTTGGCGGTTGATAATTATTCTGATAATTATTTCCAGGCCTTTGGTTTATGTATGAAATATTCTCTCTCTGTTCCATTGTTAATTCAATACTGAGACAATCTTTTGTCAAATGTGGTCCTCCACACTGCTCATAACTAATTCGTATTGAGTGTATATCTTTAGTCATCTTTTCCATTCGTCTCTCGATAGCATCTATCTTTGCGGAAATGGAATCTAAGTCATGGCTAGAATCGGCTCTAGCTGCTTTAGATGATCTAACGATATCTTTTTCTTGGTGCCACTCATGTGAGTGGGAAGCAGTGTTATCAATAATTTTGTAAGCATCAGTTTCTGTTTTATTCATAATAGAACCACCAGCTGCTATATCGATGTCTTTCCTTGTAGCGATGTTGCATCCTTGGTAGAATATTTGTACTATTTGACAGGTATCTAAACCATGTTGCGGACATCCTCTTAATAACTTTCCAAATCTTGTCCACGCCTCATATAGAGTTTCATTCGGTTTCTGTGTAAACGTAACAATTTCTCCTTGAAGTCTTACGGTTTTAGATGCAGGAAAGAATTGTTTAAGAAATTTTTCAACTAAAACATCCCATGTATCAATCGCCCCTTCAGGTAACGATTCCAACCAATCTTTGGCTTCTCCCTTTAAAGTCCAGGGAAATAATATGAGATATATCTATTCATCCTCCACTTCTCTTATTTTAAATAGTGTGCAGATCCTATTAAAGGTACGAAGATGTTCATTTGGATCTTCCTTCGGCGCACCACTAAATTGGCATTGATTAGTCACCATGTGTAGAATTTGTCCTTTGATTTCATAATCTGGCGCATTAATGTCAAGATGAGTAATTGCGTGACCTTGGCCAGTGCGTTTAGCTCTCATTCGGTCTTCCATACTTAAAGGTTCCAGATTCTTCATAATTGAATTTGTTGAATCAGAATCACTGGAGGATTCTGATTTAATGGTTCGTTCCTCAACAATCTCTGTTTGAATGATTGGTGGTTCCGGAGGAAAATTTAATGGTTCAGGATCTATGAATCGTCCCTGAATATTCTCCGGATTCTCAATTGTGAGATCGGGTTCAAAAAATGGATTATCGGAAATTTGAACTGGAGTACTTGGTCGACTGGATGACGATTCTAAAGAAAAATCAATGGCGGTAATATTTGCTAAATGTCTTGATCTATTTACAGGTGGTGAACGTACAAAAGGTGGTGAACGTCTTGCTCGGTGCATTCACTGAATATCCTATTAGTTTTTAAAAAGAAAGAAAAATTATATAAGTTATCCAATTAATAGACTTTTCTGATTTTGCCCACGTTTCGAATAGCCAAAAGATGCAGCAGAGGGGCAGGATTCGTTTGGTCTCAATATAATTGAGGACTGTTTGGCTCCAATAATCCGGTCCACGTACAAATCCAACTATTACTACGAACCAGAAAATTTTGATGTCTATCAATTTAACCACTTAAAATAAATTTTCGTAATTTTAAGAAAAATTTAGATAAGAAGTAAAATAAAAAAAAATCTATGTCCTAAAAACTAGAATAGCGAGAAATAAGAAAGAAAAAGAGCGTGTCCGAAAAAGATTGAAAAATAAAAATAAGAAAGAAAAAGAGTGACTTATAGAACTTAAAAACACTAGACTAACCCAACCTTATTACTATCACTATCTTAAAATTATAATCGCAAATTGAGATTACTAATTGGAATGATAATTGATACATAGGTAAAAAGTTTCTAAAAATATTAAAGCTTACAAGAAAAACTATATCCCAAATGGCAATAACTTAAAAAGAAACTAAAACTTAAAAAGGCGTCGCAAAATTCTAAAGTACCTAAATCTTAGTCTAAAGAAAAGGCACTTAAGGGATTTTACGGCAAAGCCTAAAAATCTAGAAATAAAAATATAACTATGGCAAAAACTAAGTTTAAAACTAAAAACTAGCGAAAAATACAAATATTACGCTAAAATAATTAAAAAGGGACAAAATATAAAAATATACAAAAAGTTGTAAAAAGTACAATTTTTATAAAAATATTATTTTTATATTATTTATTTTATTAAACTATTAATTTTATATTTTAAATAAACTAATTTAACTAAAATACAATTTAATTTAAAAACTTAAAACTAATTATAATAATAAATAAGTAATTAGGGTTAATAATAATAAATAAATAATAATTACCCCGTATTTAATGCTGATTAGGGTTTCTGTCGGCGTGTCAGAGTGTCTCCGCGAGTCGCGGTATTCGAAGCTGCAAACTCCGCGAGTCGCGGGGTTCCAATTTTCAGATGACAGGTTGATTAAAATTCGACTCGTTTTTTTTATATATTCTGTTTTATATTTTTTGTTTAAATAAAAAAATTTATATAATAAAAACTTATATTAAAAAAATAAAAATAGAACTACTTTATAATTTTAAAAATATCTTAAAAATAGATTTATATATATATATTAATTTTTTTTTATATATATAGCGTTGCGCTTCCGGCTTTTAAGCTAAATTTTTAAGATCCCCGGCAGCGGCGCCAAAAATACTTGATAGTTAAAGCTAAGGGGTATAAAATACTATTAAATTTTATAAGGAAATACTATTAAATACGATACAATTTTACACAAGATATTTATTTATTTATTGAATGGATATACTTAAACCTTGCTACAACACTTATAGGCAGTGTACCTAATCGTACAGTAGTGTAGTTTTTAGTAAGTCCGGTTCGTTCCACAGGGAATCTTTTTCACAAAGCTTAACGTTATATTAGTTTAAATTTATAAAAATACAAATATATATAATATTATTATTATAAAGGGGGTTTTTACCGTTTAATGACCGGTTTGTCGATTTTAAAAACTTTAGTTGCAGTTAAAACAAAATTTAAAATAATAAATAAATACAAGACTTAATTTAAAGCGTAAAGTAAATAACGATAATGAAATTGCGATAAATAAAAGTGTGATAAAATAAACTTGCGATAATTAAAAAGTACGATAATTAAAAGTGCAATTAAATAAAAGTGCTATAATTAGAAGTGCAATTAAATATAAAATAAAGGAAATTAAATATGAAATAAAAGAATTATGCTTATCTAAACTTCCGTAATCATGATGTTTGACGTGTTGATTTTAGTTTTATGCCCATGGGTTAATTGTCCTTTGTCTTGGATTATTTAATATGTCCATCTGGTTTTTGTCCATAACAGTCCATCAGTCATAAATATAAAGTGCGAGTGTCCTCGTCAAATTATCCTTATACCCGAAGTTTAAATATTCCAACTAATTGGGGACTTAAACTGTAACAAGATTTTAATACTTTGTTTAATAATTACACCAGGATGTCGACTGAGTGTAACCCAAGGTTTTAATACTTTGTTATCAATTATGCCAAGTGTCCTTGTACATAATTTCACCCCTGTTTTAATAATTCTAGTGGCTATTAATCCATTCCCGTGTCCGGTTAAATGAACGATTATTCGTACATATAAATACCCCGCTCATCGTGTCCGATTGAGTGTATATGGTAATTTATGGGTACGTCCAATTATAAATCTTTATATTAACATTAACAAACTATCATTTAGTTAAACAAATATAAAGCCCATTAATAGCCCATAGTCTAATTTCCACAAGTGTCGTTCTTTTGTCCAAACCCCAATTATGGTACAAAGCCCAATTACCCAATTTTAGTAATTAGCCCAACATCATGATTACTTCGGATTAAATAAGCATAATAATAACTTAGCTACGAGACATTAAATTAAAAAGGTTGAACATAACTTACAATGATTAAAAATAGCGTAGCGTTACACGGACAGAATTTCGACTTACACCCTTACAACATTCCCTAACATACCCTTATTATTAGGATTTAAAATTAAAATTAAAATTAAAATTAAAATATAAATTATATATATATATATATATATATATATATATATATATATATATATATATATATATATATATATATTTATTTACATATATATTGAGAGAGAGATAGATTATGGATATTGGATGGTTTTTGCGATCAAACTGCGTTTGCTTTTATAGGGAATTGAGTCCAGGGGAACTCCGCGACTCGCGGCATTTTTTTCCTTCAAACTCCGCGAGTCGCGGAGTTTGAAATTCCAGCTCACCAGCTTTGGCTTCTTTCTTGCCGACGATTTTAAATATTAATATAATATATATATAATTTTTAAGAATAATTTATATATTATATTATATTCATGTGCATAGTTGACTTGTAATTTTTAGTCCGTTGCGTCGAGCGTTGAGAGTTGACTCTGGTCCCGGTTCCGGATTTTCGAACGTCCTTGCGTACAATTTAATATCTTGTACTTTGCGTTTTGAATCTTGTACTCTTGTAATTTCGAGACGTTTCTTATCAATAATTGGAACCTCTTTGATTGTATTTTGTACTTTTGAGCTTTTTGGTCGTTTGCGTCTTCAATTCGTCGAATCTGTCTTTTGTCTTCACCTTTTAATATTTAAACGAATATCACTTGTAAATAGAACATTTGCAACTAAAAGCTTGTCTTTCTTGGGGAATAATGCTATGAAATATATGTTCGTTTTTAGCATTATCAGTGGCGTTCTCCGGCCAGGGCTTACGCGCTAGGCGGCCTTCAGGGCTTACGCATGACGGAGCAGCCTGTACAACGGAGAACGCTGGAAGGTTAACTCCACAAAACTGTTGTTTCCAGCCTTCCTGATGCTACTTTTATGCAACCATTATGCCTTTTATGCGTGTATACGATAGGATACACCATTAGAAGTTAAGGAGGTTTCAAATTGGAGTGATGAAGAAGAATTTTTATATAAGCCTCCCATTCTAAGAAAAGGGGTAAAATATGAACAATAAGTCCAAGTAGAAGTGGAAGACCCAAGAAAAGAGCACCTGGAAAAGGTTAACAAACCAACTCCACCTCCTAAATTAGGAGACCCAGGTGAATTTATCATTTCTTGCTAGCTTAATGATGGTGCTATGTATAATGGGCTCGCAGATTTAGGGGGAAGTGCAAATGTTATGCCTCTTTCCTTATACAAAAGATTAGGTGTGGGTAAATTAAGACCAACCAGCATAGGTGTTCAATCATTTGACCAAACCATTAAACACCCGGTTGGAATAGCCAACAATTTACTTGTTAAAGTGGAAAGTTTGACCTTTGTTGCAGATTTCATAGTTATTAATATGGAGGAAGACCTTGATATTCCTCTAATTTTAGGTCGCCCATTTTTAGCATCCACCGAGGCATTCTTTGATGTAAGAGAGGGTAGAATGACACTTAGTGATGGTGACAAATTGGTCACCTTTGTGAATCGAAAGTTTAAATTTCCACCAACCAAAACTGTTGAACCAATAAAAACGCCTAAGTGTGGGGAAGATGAAGTAACACCCAATGATGACCTGATAACAAAGAACCCCGTTGTTGATACGAAATTAGCTGCCCCCGTTTTTAACAGTTCAACGAAGAAACTTTATAAACGGATTCAAGATGCTAGGATTAAGGGGAACTTTAAGTTATGTAACCGATTAGTATCCAAATTATCGCCTAAAGAAAAGGCAATGTTAGTTGAATTTGTGAATGTTACAGAGGAAATCAATAAATTGCTTGAAGCAAAAGTCAGAGATATGCAAATTGTTGATGGTCCAATTGAAGTTAATAATGAAGTCAATCACAATTTCGACACCACAACTAACTAAGTGTGGGGAGAATTGAATCTTTTAAGGATAATATAATGCTGTCTAGAGTTAGATTTTCTGTTTTTGTGTAGTTCTCGAGAATGGAATCCGAATGTTCTTTCCCTAGCAGACCCTAAAGAACTAGTCTTCTCCCTCCATTCTGAATTTTGTTGTTTTTAGGTTTTTAAGAGATGAAGAATTCCTTTGATTTGAACCATGGTCTACTACTACATGCTATGATTGCTAAACGTAATAATAACACATTCCCGAGTGAATTGGTATCATTCATAAGAGGCAAATGGACGAAGTAAGGAAAGAACTCAGGAAAGATCATCATAAGACACATTTTGGTAAAGCAAAATAAAAATCCACAGCAAAAAGAAGAGCACGACACCTTGAAAGATGTCATAAATGCGGAAAATGGTCACACGAAGGGAAATGTTCGAACAATCAGACACATTCCAATTCTGAATTCGTTACTTTATGGAGAGAAGGACCGTTCATATGTTTTGAAGAAAAGTTATTGAAAACTCATGGATACGCTTATGTAGCTATGGAAAACCAAATTGAACGACTCTCCTATGAGTCAACTAAAGCAGGTCTCTGATAATTCTATCTCATAAGTAAGTATGTACAGTTTTTATTTTTATTTTTTTTATTTATTGCTTTTAACCTTTTGATAATAAATGCTGAATCGTTCGCTATAAAATATTAAATTGATATTCAATAAAATTAGGTATAATAAACTGAAATTATTGATATCAGAGAAAAATTTAATTCATCACTGCGAAATTTACCGTTTATTCATAAGGTATAAATATCTTTAATCAATCAATCCAAAATATTTCAGAAATTCGTCAGGAGTAAAACTAGGTAAAATAGCCGAAATTACTTTACCCAAAAGAGGAACGTATATTTTTGTTAATATTTGATTGATTAAAGTGGAAAAAAAGACCAGAAAGATTTATATTTTATTTTTACCTTGTTTTCTAAATTAATATATAACTATAAATATAATTTAATATAATTTTATAAAACTAATGTATAAAAATATTAATAATATTTATATGAAACTTTATTAATATGCATTTTAAATTTAAGTTTGGTGTGAAATTTAAAAACAAAATTTACTTTATTTCATTAAGTTAAAAAAAATGATTTCTAAAATTCATCGTAAGTTGAAGACTAGGTCGTTGAACCGAAATTGCTTTACCCGAGGGCGGGGCGACAAATTTTGTTATCATTATTTTTAATTATATTGATTTAAAGTATGCCAAAAAAATTAAAAAAACCAAAAATCTTTGCTTTTAAAACAATCGCTTTAAAATGATAAATTTTAAAATTTTATCGAGTGACGAACTAGGTAAACGTACCGAAACTTCCTCAACCCAAAGAAAGGAACAAAATTTTAAAAATTACTCCATTAATTGTTTATTTCTAAAGGTTAAAAATAAAAAAAGAAAAAAAACACACACCGCAGTCGCAGAGCTGTGAGTGGACATTCCACCGCAGTCGCGGAGCATCTAAAAACCAGATCAGGTTAACTGGTCGACAGACCAGTCCCCAAGCATCCCCATTCCAAATTTTTCTGCGAAAATACACACACAAACACCTCTAAAAACGCGATTTTTCACCATTTTTCACCAAATTTCTTGCTAAAATCATAATGAGGAGACTCCTACCAAGAAGCTTTTCAAGGAGAAGGGTAATTTCTGCATCCAAACACCCTTTAATTTCGAATTTATAGTGTTCTTGATAGAAATTTTTACCTAATTTAATTTTGATGATTTCTAGCCTAATTAGAGTTAAATTGTTCATATTTTATGCTTGTATAGCCTAGATTGATGCTATTTAACATGATTAGAAGCCTTAAACTTCAAATTTTTAACAATATAGGGTTTGTGTTCTTGAGCAAATTTGGGGCTTTTTGATATAAACGGGTTATGGCCGAATTTTGTTGTTAGTTCATGCTTAATTAGGTAGTGTAACATGTTTAGGTTGCTAAATGATCCAAAATTTTATCCTAAACATGATTTTTGAGCAAGATTGTTCACTTTTTGAGTCAAAAATGCATGAACTTGATTTAATTGATATGAATGCCAATTGAAACTTGTTTAATTGCTATAATGATTATTTTTGACATATTTTAGAAGATGAATGCTTAGGAACATTGTATACATTATCATATATGCTTATTTGAAAAAGTGTAGAATTGTTAATATTATGAAAAT
Organism: Rutidosis leptorrhynchoides; assembly: GCF_046630445.1. NCBI lineage: Eukaryota > Viridiplantae > Streptophyta > Magnoliopsida > Asterales > Asteraceae > Rutidosis > Rutidosis leptorrhynchoides. Next base: position 343,375,296 of record NC_092338.1, on the reverse strand, counting down.
GTGTATAAGTTTAATATGGATTAAACATGTCATTATGATTGTTTTGATTTATGATTTTGCTAACACTAATGCATATTTAGATGCACAAAAATTGTGTTTAATGTGTTTTCCAGACTGAAAAGGGTGAATCTTCATCCGCGTCCCAGGCTCATAATGCTCCTCCTGAGAATGCAGACGAACAGGAGATAAACGATCAATACAAACAAAATCAACCGCATCCATTCATTTCATATTCAAATATACACGAGGCAGATTTACACCCTAATTTAAGATTTGACAGATTGTGGATAGAATATCCAAAATATCAAAGGAACTTACCCATTCTTCAATCTAAGAATGTTGAAGTGCCCAGGGTGATAGATTGGGAGCCGTTAGAAACAGTGGGATTGGCCGAACCAATCAGGGAATTACTTTACCAAAGGTATGATAATTCTACTTTTAACGATTGGGAATGTTTATTCACTATACGTAGGCCTGTATATAGGGAATGGTGTGTTGAATTATTAAGTACTGTTGAAATAAATGATCAGGTAGCTAGCCTAACTGATCAGAGTTTTATTAGATTTTTGTTAGGAGGTGTGATGAGCCATATGTCTCTATTAGATATGGCTCAGGCCTTGAATATATATACGCCTGAGGAATTAGTATCTAATGATTGTCAAAGGTTAATAATTAACGGTAGAAGGGTTGATGAAAATTTTGATATGAATGGAATATGGAGTAGAACGTCTAGCCATAATCGATTTCGTGGGGGATCTCACTCTTATACCGATATTAATAGAGCTGAGCTAAGAGTGATTCATAGGTTTTTAGAAAACTCAATTACACAACGAGGTAGGAATAAAGAGAAGGTAAATGAAAATGATCTATTTTACCTCATGTGTATTAGAGACCTACAGAGTGTTGTGAGCATACCTTATTTTGTGGGTTATCACTTATCGGTAATGGTAAGGGGTATGCGAAATAATAGTATAATAGGAGGTGGAATTTTCATTACTTTAATTGTTGAGTATCTCAATGTGGATAGAAGTCAGGGGGGATTATTAGTTGCAGTACCAGAACCCCATGATAGAATTGATTTACGCGTGTATCATGGTGCAAAGGTTTTAAAGAAACGACATAACGCTGCAATACCATATGATGGCATGCATCCACAGGTAGAACGAGATCAGGAGCAAGGTAACGCGGGTGGAGGAAATCAAATGACAGATATACAAAGAATATTGGCCCAAAATGAATACAATCAGGATATGCAACATGAATTTCAGGCTTGGCAAATTCATCAAAATCAAATCCAAGTCTATTTAGCCTCCCAAGTTAGGAACTACATTCCTACCGAACCAGCCTATTTTCCTCCATTGGCCGACGATACACGACCACCTTTTCCTACATACGACACATTCCAAGCGTATCAAAACATATACCACGAACCTTGGAACCCCTATTGGTACACTTAGCATCAACCCTAATTTCCTTAGTTTTATTTATTTTATTATTAGTATTGTTACTACTTTTAATATTTATTTCGGTATTGTAATAGTTTTTATAGTTTTCTAACGTTTTAAATATTAGATTTTATATATTTTGAACGTGGGGGGGATACACCCAACTTCAAAAATATGTATATATATGTTTGTAGTTTATCTCATGTACAAAACAGGGTAAAACAGCGCACTTTCAAAGACTGGCATTAAATTCAGTAAAAGCTACTAATTTTGACGACAAGATGAAAAACAAATGTGATATAACAAAAGACGGAATGAACAAATGATGTGAACCATTTATCATTTAAACAAACAACAATATGTTTGGAAACTTTGGTAAATCTTAATCATCTTTTTATGCTAATCACCCTCGTGAATTTAAATTTTTACTAATTTCTTGCAAATGAGGGCATTGCAAGATCTTAAGTGTGGGAAGGGATTAAATTCTTTCGGGTTTTAAATATTTGACTTATACACTTGGTTTAATAGCCACCATTAAATTTTACTAGTAAAGCAGTAGTTGTATTAGAATCTAGTGCTCTCTGATAATAAAGAACATCACTAGTCTTATATATTGACTACCCACTTCTAGTAAAATTTTTAAAAAAATTTCAAATAAATGAATTCAAAATCTTGTTTATACATATTTATAAACAATAAAACTAGGTTTTATTACCAAAATTATTGTTACCTCGAAAAGGACATAAATTGAGAAACAACCCAAAATGCTAGAATTCATTTAAAATGGAATAGAAGATAATAAAAAGGCAAAGAAAGAAATATAAAAGCCAAGTGTGGAAAAAAATTTACCAAGTTATTTAAATCAGATATCACATATTTTTGTATAAATAATTGAAGGTACTTTTGCTTTGGACTAAACTAATCAGTTTTTCCCTGTTTATTGTAATATATTTGAAAGAAAGATTGATCTACACGATGAATCAATTCCATCATTAAAAGGAAGTAAAGTCTTCCAAAAAAGACACGTGCTTCTTAATTTAAGTCAGGAAGTTGTCGTCCAGACCAGTTGTAAAGTCTACGAAAAACCTTGAAAAGTTTTCTCGAAAATCAGCTGGAAATCCACGAACCTCAACATCAAACAGGGTCGCCATGTGGTCAGACTTATCCTAACCATGAGAGGATCTGTATCGTAAAATGGAGAGGGCGCTGTGCAAATTAGCTTGATAAGACTAATGAATCAGACCCCAAAAAGGATAATCTCCTTAAAGATTAATAATCAGCAATTAAGCCTAATATTACTCAATCCTTGAGATTGACTTTAAAGATTGAGAATTACAAACTCATGGAATTCGATGATATCTAAACTCGAGCTTGGACGAGAAAATATTTTGATCAAATTAAAACCGATTTGTTTTATGAAAACCTATTTTCAATGCGTTCATTACCATTGAACGTAAAATCCTGAGAATTCACCGAATTCATTAGGTCACCTGAACCAAATTGGGTGTCAACCGTAAGAACGGTGGTTGCATAGCATGGTCGGAGACAGGACCTTGTGCCAGACCGAAAAATTATAGGGTGATCTTTACTATTTCTCCTAAAAAGGATAGTAACTGCATCTGACATGATATTGACCATGATTTTATGTAACATAGCCTTAACAGTTGCTTGTTCAATGCTTTCCTTTACAACCAGACAGTAGTTTACCGAAAGGTAATATACGGGACAAGTAAACTGGATGTGTGCTTTCCTAATACAAGGTTAGCAAGTGGGTGACACAAAACCGCAAGTTTTGAGCTAAAATTTTAAAATATGAAACCCACGCAACCCACAAAAATATTTTGCGAACACCGGTGAAGGGTTATTCTGAAAAACTTATCTAGGGTAAAAGCTAGAATGAATTTTCAAAAGATCAAATGTTTTCATAAAGATCCAATTTCCTTAAGGATCTAAATTTTCATAGTCATGTGGGACTATAAACCACATCGTTACTATCATTGTTTATACCGCCGTATCAAAATCACTGATGTATAAAGTGTGAGAATAAAAAAGTGATTAGAGTGAAGTGTGAGTTATATTCAAGTTCTATATTGCTTGAGGACAAGCAACGCACAAGTGTGGAAATATTTGATAATGCTAAAAACGAACATATATTTCATAACATTATCCTTCCAGAAAGACAAGCTTTTAGTTGCAATTGTTCTAATTCCAAGTAATATTCGTTTAAATAATAAAAGGTGAAGACAAAAGACAGATTCGACGATTTAAAGACGCAAATGACCAAAAAGCTCAAATGTACAAGATACAATCGAAGTGGTTCAATTTATTGATGAGAAACGTCTAAAAATTACAAGAGTACAAGCCGCGAAACGTAAAGTACAAGATATCTAAGCGTACGAAAAGGCGTTCGAAAATCCGGAATCGAGACATGAACCAACTATCAACGTACGACTCAACGGAGCTAAAAATACAAGTCAACTATGCACAAGAATATAATATAATATATAATTAATTATAAATATACTATATTATAAAATATTCAGCAGCCCACGTTTTTGAATCGAGTGATGACCTGGAATCCGAAGCTCCGCAGTCGTGGAGCTGTGAGGAACAAAACATCTGCAGTCGCGGAGAATAACAGGACTATAATCCCCCTATAAAAGGCCATGCAATTCGACGAATATATTACACCTTTTTCATTCTTTCTTCCTTCTGTAAGAAATATATATATATTTATATTTTATAATTATAATTTTAGTTTAAGTTAATAATAATAATAATAATAATAATAATAATAATAATAATAATAATAATAATAATAATAATAATAATAATAATAATAATAATAATAATAATAATAATAAGGTTATTGTAGCGAATGTTTTAAGGTTTTGTAAGTCGAAACTCTGTTCGTGTAACACTACGCGATAAATAATCACTGTAAGATATGTTCTTCCTTTTTAAATTAATGTCTCGTAGCTAAGTTATTATTATGCTTATTTAAGCTGAAGTAATAGTGATGTTGGACTAAATATTAAAGACGGGGTTATTGGGTTTTGGACCATAATTAGGATTTGGACCATAATTGGGGTTTGGACAAAAGACCGACACTTGTGGAAATTAGACTATGGGCTATTAATGGGCTTTATATTAACTAAATGATATCTCGTTAATTTAATATAGAGATTTATAATTTGACGTATTTATATATAACCACATACGCTTGACTGGGTACGGTGGGCGGGATATTTATAAATACGAATAATTGTTCATTTGACCGGACACGAGGATGGATTAATAGTCAATGGACTCATTAAAACAGGGGTGGATTACATTCAAGGGTAATTGGTGTAATTGTTAACAAAGTATTAAAACCTTGGATTACACGCAGTCGATAACCTGGTGTAATCATTAACAAAGTATTAAGACCTTGTTACGATTTAAATCCCCAATTAGTTGGAATATTTGACTGCGGGTATAATGTTAATTTGGCGAAGACTCTCGCACTTTATAATTATGACCGATGGACTATTATGGACAAAACCATATGGACGTATCAAATAAACCAGGACAAAGGACAATGAACCCTTGGTAATAAACTAAAATCAACACGTCAAACATCATGATTACAAAAGTTTAAAAAAGCATAATTCTTTTATTTTATATCTCATCGCACTTTTATTTATCGTCATTTTATTTATCGTACTTTAAATTATCGCACTTTTTATTAATCGTCATTTACTTTACGCTTTAAATTAAGTCATATTTATATTTAATATTTTGCATTAGGTTTTAACTGTGATATAAGACTTAAAATCGACAAACCGGTCATTAAACGGTAAAAACCCCCCTTTATAATAATAATAATAATAATAATAATAATAATAATAATAATAATAATAATACTACTACTAATATATATATATATATATATATATATATATACAAATATAATTGTTTAAAAATATAGTGTACGTAATAGCTGAATCCCTGTGGAACGAACCGGACTTACTAAAAAATACACTACTCTACGATTTGGTACACTGCCTATAAGTGTTGTAGCAAGGTTTAGGTATATCCACTCTATAAATAAATAAATAACTTGTGTAAATTGTATCGTATTTAATAGTATTTCGTAATAAAGATATAAGTATTTCGTATACACCGCTGCACACATCAGTCTCTGTCGCATATTCAGTTCTTTCTGCGTGAAAATATATTGGAGGCTCTTATGGTCTGTACATATCACACATTTTGTACCGTATAAATAGTGTCTCCATAACTTCAACGCAAATACCACTGCGGCCATTTCTAAATCATGAACCAGATAATTACGTTCTTGTGTCTTTAACTGACGAGAAGCGTACGCAATAACTTTATCTCGCTGCATCAGTACACACCCCAACCCGGCAATTGACGCATCACAATAAACCCAAAGTCATCTGAACCCTCTGAAAATGCTAACACTGGAGCCTAACACAACAACTGTTTGAGCGTCTGAAAAGCCTGTTCCTGTTGGTCACTCCATCGAAAACGTACGTCTTTTCTTGTCAATTTGGTTAACGGACCCTCTATTTTAGAAAAATCTTTTATAAATCGGCGATAATAACCCGCAAGACCCAAGAAACTCTTAACTTCTGTCGGCATCTTCGGCGAATTCCAACCCATTACCACTTCTATTTTCAATGGATCCACTTTAATACCTGCCTCACAGATAACATGACCCAGAAACTGCACCTCTCGAAGCCAAAACTCACACTTCGAGAACTTAGCATATAATTGTTCTTTCTTTAACAACTCTAACACCAATCGAAGATGTGTCGCATGATCAGTCTCTATCTTTGAATACACCAATATATCATCGATAAACACAATAACAAACTGATCTAAATACGGTTTACAAACCCTGTTCATCAGATCCATAAAGACTGCTGGAGCATTCGTCAACCCAAATGGCATAACCAAGAACTTGTAATGCCCATATCTGGTTCTGAACGCTGTCTTTGGTATATCTGATTCTGCAACCCGAACTTGATGATACCCAGATCAAAGATCTATTTTCGAAAAGTACGACGCACCCTGAAGCTGATCGAACAGATCATCGATTCTAGGAAACGGATATTTTATTCTTAACCGTTCTTTTATTCAATTCTCGATAATCTATACACATTCTCAGAGTACCGTCTTTCTTCTTTACAAACAACACCGACGCACCCCACGGCGAGGAACTCGGTCTTATAAACCCCCTGTCTAACAATTCCTGTATCTGAGACATCATCTCTCTGATTTCAGAAGGTGCTAACCTATAAGGAGCCTTAGCTACTGGAGTTGTTCCCGGAACCAACTCAATCTTATACTCTACTTCTCTAACCGGCAGTAACCCAGGTAACTCATCAGGAAATACCTCAGGAAATTCCGAAACTACTGGAATATCGGTAACAGATTTCTTCTATAACTTAGCATCAATAACATAAGTCATAAAAGACTCACACCCCTTAGAAAGTGACTTTTTCACCTTCATCATAGAAATAAACAGAAAACTGAACCCACTTCGTTCCCCTCGAGCCACAATACGGGTTCCGTCGGTCAAACGGAAAGTCACAATCTTCTTATCACACTTAATATGGGCCTTATGTAGGCTCATCCAGTTCATCCCTTACACTACGTCAAAACTAGGGATAGGAAACACTAAACAGGACATAGCAAGGGGTCTACCATCAATTTCTATACTAGCTCCAGACACATACGTTGTGATTGGAACCATCTTACCATCAGCTACATCTACTCTAACAGGCTCAGGCAGCACAGTAGCAGGTAACCCTAACTTAGTACAGAAATCTATAGACATAAACGTCCTATTTGCACCTGAATCAAACAATACTCTAGCAGGTATTGAGTTGATCAAGAACATACCGGTTATGACGTCATCATTATTAGTTGCTGCCTAAACTATCATCTGAAAGGCCCTAGCTTCCGCAGTCGGCGGGTTCTTTCTCTTCTGTCCACTAGAGGTTGTGGAACCCCCGACAGATGCCGAACGCGCCCCTAACCCTATCCTGGAACTTGCGCCCTTTGATGCCTGATAACTTGCTGAACGATGACCTGGCTGATGACAACTCCAACACACATTCTCCCTGAAGGAACACCCCTGAGATTCATGAACTACCATACCACATCTTAACCACCTTCTCGTTGCCTCTGAACACTACCCACTGTGAGAAGACTTACAACCTTTACACCATTCTCTCCTTCCTGAACCAGAGCCGGAACTTGCTTGATTCCCTTTACCTTTTTGTCTAAACCCAAAAGATTTCTTAGACTTAGAACCTGACTGACTGGTAGCCTGACTACCCTGCGATATAATGTTTCTCAAATTCATACCCCTTGCTGCTCGACATCACTTTCTACCATCTTTGCCATCACAAAAGCCTGAGATAACGTCGGCACGGACCTTACAAATGTCCTGTATTCAGGCAAGATCATATTTACAAAATGCTGGATTCTTGATTGTTCGTCAGGCACCCATTGTTGTACAAACCTTAACTTGTCCATGTATTTCTCAATCACCTCATCAATTGACATCTGCAGTGTCATCTGCATTTCTAGGAACTCTATCTTAATTCTATTCATATCGAACACATTACAGTACTGTTAACATACATTCGCATAAAAATATTCCCAAGTAATCATTCTAACTTGCTCTGGAGGGACACTAGCTATCACAGAATCCCACCACACCATTGCTCTATCTTTCAACAACCTGCTCGCATAAGTTATTTTTAATTCTGGCTCACACTGACACGCCTTGAATGCCTTTTCAACCTCCCGTAACCAGTTGAGAGTCATAGTTGGGTCAGAACTTCCTGAGTAGGGAGACGGTCCACAATCTCGGAATTGTTTAAAGGTGCATCTTTTTGGTGGTTGGTATTGTTGTTAAAATTACTGTTGTGGGAATGGTTGTTGATATATGGGTGGCTGTACTTGGTTCATCATCATGGGATTTTGATACTGGTAGTAATTCTGTGGTGGCATGACATGCTGAGGGAATTGGTTCTGTAATGGGTATTGGTACTGGTTCTGATGTATTTGCTGTATGGTTTGTGACTGAGCAGTGGCAAAACCTGGTGGTGTATCCTCATTACCTGACTGTCTAGCTAACTCAAGCTCAGTAATCTTTTCCTGAGCTTCCTTAAGCTTACTTTCAAGCTCATGCACATAATCAGCCTCGTAAATCTCTGCCTCATCCTCCACATCTGGAGCACTGAACGTTCCGGGGTGGATCGGGTTTGTAGCGTTCGTATCCATGTCATCTGCCATTTGTGCAACAAAACACTTGCACAAAAGCGTAGTGGATAACTGTTAGTTTACTAAACACTAACATGCACCAAATCCTATATTCACTTAACTCCACCCCACGGACATGTTTGACTTAACTAGGGGTTTAGGAACAAATATACGCACGTACTTGCTGCTAAACCATGCTCTGATACCAAGTTGTGACACCCTGATTTTTTTTTAATCACAGCGGAAGTACATTTAGTTACTAAAATAACCCTGGTTAATACTTACAAACCATAGTAAACAAATCAACTTAGTTACTGTTATTACAATATTCCAAAACATCGGTGTTACGTGAAAACATTATTAAAATTGAAACAACATAGTTAATCACATAGTCAAACATGTCTTCAAACCCGTCCGCAACACCCATCCTAAACAGCAGTACCTAAACCTGCAAGGGTGGAAATGTGTGGGAATTACCACAACTGCTAAGTGAATGGATACTATCTAACAGATCAAGCATAAGCAACTAAACATGCAAAGCTCACAGATATGCTAACGTCCTGAACTAGCATATAACAACAACTGACAATATGAGGATCGGTGGCTTGTACGAGCACACGACTTAGTTGATCAAGCTAAAGTCTACTGATAGTCCGCTTTACTGACTCCACTGCATAACCGTACAGACGCAACACATGCATCCTTCAATGCTATACTGAACAATCAGTAACACCATGACTCGACCAGGCTACCACAGTCGACCTCACATCAACCCTACCTTGCTGCCTCGGTGGGTTCCCAACCTTGCCGCCTCAGTTGGTGTCCAACTAACAGTGCGCACATAATTTCACATATATTAAGTCATGCAATCGTCCTAACTAGCATGGCAATATCTAACTACACATGGTATTCGTACTGAACATAAACATAAGAGTAAAGTGTCTGAACAAGTAGTGTGTCAGCTACTTAATACTCTATCCGGAGATAGACCCACTCACCGAATACCGACAATAAGCTCAGATAATCTATCACTGAGCGGCTTCCTTATCCTTATCACCTGAACATAAGGCAAATCAAGTTAGTTTCTGTCTGTTAACACAAAACAGCACAGTATAGAAAATCAATCATAAAAAGCGCCGCTAAAAGTCCACCTAACACTTATGCATTTTCAGAATTATATCCTGATAATCATAAGTCTCGCGAACAACATAACGGCTAGGAAACAGCTAAATGAAACAACAACTACTGATCTGATCTGCATCCGTACGGTTGCACATGCATCCGTACGGTTGCAAGTCCATCCGTACGGTTGCATAGTGCATTCGTATAGTTTCACACTTTCTGCCTGGTTGCACCAACACCACTGCATCTGTACGGTTGCACATGCACCCATACGGTTGCATCGTGTACCCGTGCGATTGCAAGCTGCAACCGTACGGTTCTGTTCATCGAGCAGCAGCAGCAGAAAACTGACGGGTTTCACACCAAAATCACCAATTGGTGCTCTAGAGCTCGTTTCTTACCTCTAAACTGACCAAATTATATACCTTAACATCAATAAGCATAAACCCACAAGATTTGACACAAACAACATCAAAATCAACCATTTTGACTCAAAATTGCTCTTTTGACAAAGTTAACACAAAATCATCATTTTCTTAAAGATTAGAGCTTGAAACTCTTTGATTCTTACCTCAATAGACTCTGTAAATTGTAAAGAACAAGATGATATGAATAATTTGAGCTCTAGAACATAAATTAGAAATCTAGGGTTTGATGGAATGAGATTGAGAATGTACGGAGTCTTTGTGTCAAGACCCAAAAATTTCGGTCAAATTTAAACTCAGATAACTCCGATAAGATAAGCAACTTGATATGTTGCATTAAAATGTTTTCATACATTTAATTAACCTTTAGACTTTACCCTGTGATTCACGAACATACTGTAATTTAAAACTCGAACCCGTCATGATTTATATATGAGTTTACCTTCTTAAACGAAAACGTTTTATAATATAATAATTTCTATTACTATAACCTCTTAATCAAATGATTTTGAATATAATTAGTTCTAGAAAACTAAATTTTATAATATTTATATATGAAATGATAAAAATTCACTATTAAACAATGCTATTTCAAATTAAAAATTTTACGTATTAAGTCATTTTATTTTTATGATATAATTTTTGTATTTTTTTTAAGAAACGAAGTTAAACTAAAAATGTACAATTTGTAAAGCACAACATACAATAACGTGTAACTTAAATAGTTAAATTTAAATTAATTCATTTACTATTCATTGAATAGTAAATGAAACGAAATTAATTCATTTACTATTCACATGAAAGCGACATGATTGAAATTATAAATTATAAGTTACAAAATATACCCCTAAAGTATTTAAGAAATGCGACTTTTTAAAAATTTACGATTCATATTAGATTCAAAATTATTATTATATTATTATATTTTATTTCAATATTATTATATTATTATATTGAAATTAATATTATATTATATATCTTTTTCCAGTCAAAAACTAGAAAAACACATATTACACGTACAAACTTTATAAACGAACTTTTTTACAACCAATTTTATAAAGCTAAATACCAAAAAAGATATACATATATTCAAATATAAAAAGTAGAATTTTTACTCATACTTTTACCCGTCAATTATTAGCAACAGATTACGAAATACCGGTCCGAGAAAACTGTCGGCAGATATTATTGAATTCTAATTCACACATTTTTATTTTCATATTATTATATTATTATATTATTATATTATTATTATATTATTACTTTATTATAATATTATATTATTATATTCTATTTCAATATTATTATATTATTATATTTATTCTATATATATCTCAAATTTTAGAATCAGTGAAACGAGAAGAAAATAAAACATACATATATATATATATATATATATATATATATATATATATATATATATATATATATATATCTAGTACTCCGTAAATATATATATATATATATATATATATATATATATATATATATATATATATATATATATATATATATATATATATATATATATATATATATATACATATATATATATATACTATTATTATTATTAGTATTAGTAATATTATTGGTATTAAACATAAAATACTACGACGGGGTTATGTTCAAGTGATTTCAAAATAAGTTTTCAAACGGGTTAAAGCTAAGGAATTTATGGGTTATATCTAAGGAGGTTATATGTATTGTTCGGGGGTTTTGTTCGTGAATCAAAGGCCAACCTTGCATTTATCATTTCCGTTGCGTCTGCATACTTTTCCTGCAATATTGAACCACAATATTGATACGTGAGTATCCATATCTTATCTTTTATATATTGATAGTGTATCCATGTCTAGTGCTTGAGTATATATGTTTATGCATGCTTGTATGCTTAATTTCGTCGTTAAATAGTTTATGATAAATCACGATTCTGATACATATGCTACTGAGATAAGGTATATGATATACATGTCGTTGGAAAGCTGGCGAAAAATTAATAACTTTTCATTTAGAAATCGTGTGGTTTCGATGAACGAATTAAAAGATATGGTCAACTGAATTATCATTAATTTTAATATTATTATTAAAACGATTATTATAATTGTTATCAGTTGATGTTATTACTAAAATTATCTTTATTACTAAAAATTAATATTTTTTTTATCAAAACTATCATTTTATTACTTTTATCATTATTATTATTATTATCAAAAGTATCATTTATATTAAAACTATCATTTTTATTAAAATTATCATTTTTAATAGAAATATCATTGTTAATATAAAATATCATTATTATTATCATTTTTGTATTATTACTATTAAAAATTATCATTTTGAATAGAATTATTATTATTACAGTTAATATTAAAAAGTATCTTTATTATTAAAATTATCAGGATTAGAATTATCATTTTATTATAATTAATATCATCATTAGTAAATATAAATATTGTTATTATTATTATTAGTAGAATAATAATTATTATTATTATTATTACAAAATAATACAAGTTTTACTCATTATTATTATTATTATCAATATTATTTTATCAAATAAATATGCGATACAAAGATATTTTTATCACACGTAATATAATTACATTAATAATACATACCACTATATTTTTATGATATTAAGTGAATTTTATAAATTTTATTACTTGAGATATATAAAAGTATATTATTATCATATATAAATTTTAATATAAATTTTTATTTATTAATAAATGACTTGTATTATTTACTCAAATAAGATCTGATAAATATATTTAAATATATAAAACGACTATATTTAAGTTATATAATAAACATGTATAGATTTTGGAAGTCATTTTGGGTTAAGTTGACTTTTGTTGACTTTTGCATGTCGGTCTCGAGCATTAGGATTGTGATACACTACGACTTGACCTAAATTGTTAGACAGATATTGACCAACATATAAATATATATATACTTAATATAGGTTCATGAATCTGAGGCCAACTCTGCACTTGTTCAGTGCCGTCATATGAATAATTGCTACAAAATACAGTATTGTGAGTTTCATTTGCTCCCTTTTTAAATGTTGTTGCATTATATATTTTTGGGCTGAGAATACATGCGTTATTTATAACTGTTTTACGAAATGGACACAAGTACTAAAAACATATTCTACGTTGAGTTGTACAATTTTGCATATTTTTCCCTAATAGCTTGGTAACTAATATTTACATGTTGTAAGAGCATGTAAGCGTGAATCCTATTGATAGATCTATCGAGTTTGACAACCCCAACCGGGCTAGTCGCTCTAGTATCGTAAACTGTTGCATAGTACTTCATTTTTACTACACTTAGTACAGTGTAGGGAGATTTCATAATAAAGGGAATATGCCACATTAATTGTTAAGTATGGTTACTAAAACGCTCAACAACTTATAGAATACTTTTATACACTTGTGAGTGTACGGATATTTATGGAAACTGAAATCTTGTGGTCTATTACTATTACAAAAATGATTGATTATGATAAACTAATGAACTCATCAACCTTTTGGTTGACACTTTTAAGCATGTTTATTCTCAGGTATGAAAGAAATGTTTCGCTGTGCATTTGCTCATTTTAGAGATATTACTGGGTGTCATTCATGGCATATTTCAAAAGACGTTGCATTCAAATCATTTGAGTTCAAAAAGATTGTTAATAGATGAATGTCAGATTAGTCAATTATATTTGGGAACATGATAATATCATTGGTATGCATATTTGTAAACTTTCGTTGAAATGAAAGTTAGTCTTTTTAAAAGAATGCAATGTTTATAAAACGTATCATATAGAGGTCAGTACCCCTCAATGTAATCAACTATTATGAATCGTTTATAATTGTTATGAATGGGTCATTTCAGTTGGTATCAGAGCGGTGGTCTTAGCGAACTAGGTCTTGTATTAGTGTGTCAAACTGATAGGTGATAAGATGCATTAGTAAGTCTGGACTTCGACCTTAGCTGCATGTCAAAAGTTTTGCTTATCATTTTTTTTTGGAAATTACCTGCTTATCATTCTTAAGTCTAGATACATTTTTCTGCATTTATTGCATATATAGTGTACCGACAAATTTATATCTTAGCATATCTGTTACTGTAAACTTTACCTGACATCTTCCAAAGATTCCTCTGTGATTTATGGAATTTTGGTATTATATATACATATGAAAATTATGCATTGAAGAATACCAATCTAAATCCTATAATCTATTTCATATCAAAAAAAATTATTTCCCTAATTATACAAGATGGATGCAGCAACCCGTTCAAGTTCCTCGGATTTCGATATGGACTTCCACTCGAGCTCCGAAAGTAGTGTGACCGGAATGGATCAACCAATTAGCCATCATCTATTCTGGATGAATTGGGTATGGGTTCGTAGCCTACTTAATCATTGGAGACAAGAAGAAGGTGATCCCTTCCATCCACCACATTTCCCTCTTGGCGAAGAACCTGAAGCACTTACCGGCGAACCTGTCTGAAACACCATTTTCTCTCTTATTTCCAGAGTATCTCGTCATGATTATTTACTATCTCAAATTCTAGATCTTATTCACCCACTCGTACGAACCACCGATCATCCCGGTGTAATAGAAGAAGTCAACGAGCTTCGCGCTCGAGTATTGGCTTTGGAGAATATGGTGCAAAGATTACAAGCACCAACATCATCACCGGCACCAACAGTACCACCAGCATCAGCACCAATACCACCAACAACACAAGCCTCAACACCACACGTCTCAACATCACAATCTATACCTCGAGCATAATCTTCATTCTACGTATCGTTCTACATCAAAGATTCTTTTGTACAAACTGTTAATGGTGAAAATATTTTAACGGGTAGGTAATACCCGAGGAATATTTAGATTTCACATTAATAAGTTACACTGTACATTCTTCAATTCAGATTCAGCAGTCATTAACAATACTGCTCAAATCCACACATATACGTATCCGTTCACCAAAGAACAACTATTTTCATTCAAATTCAATTTCATATTCGGATTTTAACCGATCAGAATCCAAGTCAAGATTTGACAAGTGGCATAATGAAGAAAATAATGGACAAAAATAAAATTGATTAGTAACCAATTCATTAACTACGTAAAATTTTAAATCTATACTAACCAAATCCTAGCTAACTGTTCCTAGCTAACTGTTCCTATACCCGTTATGACTATTTCCTTATTACATTTTATTTATTGTCATTTTAATTATCGCAATTTATCTATCGCAATTTTAATACTCGCAATTTTATTTATCGTCATTTAAATATCGTTATTTATTTTACGCACTTTAAATATCGTCGGACAAATCGGGACACATGTACACAATACGTCGGATTAATTTTGAGACAATAGTTTGTACAATGGGTCACGATGCATCTTGATTAATTAGATTATATATTGAACTATTGGACTATTGGACTATTGAACTACTAACATTTGACTACTAACCTTGGACAATTAAAAAGTATTAAAAAAGTAGGAAATATTAATTACAACACATTTTGACTTAAAATATCGTTAATAAGTTACATCTACTACAGTTAAATATTTTCTTAAGTTTGTAACTTGATTCTATCTTAAACATCATATGTATTTTGATGATTACAATCTGCGTTCAAGCCCTTCGAAATTCTTAAAAACACCTCGGATTGATAATAAATGATTCGATTATGAGAATGCTGATGAAGTAGCAAAAGCTATATATGGTCTTAATGGCCAAAAGTTGATGATAAAGAATGGAGTGTTGAAAACGCTCAATAGAAAAATTGGTACTGAAAAACGGATTGAGCAAACCATGAAGGAGGCTGTAGACAAATCACAAAGACTAAACCTACCTTCAAAGAATCCAAATGATTCGGTATCTACTGAATACATTAGCGAATACCTTGCTCCTGGCTCTAAACCTTTACGAACAAATCTTCTTCATCATCCTTCGATATTAGAAATTCTAAGATATCATCGTATCTTTCATTATAAATATCCTCGATATTTCTGAAGATATTTTCATAACTATTCTTATCTGAAATCATTTATCTCTTCGCGCTATCAGTGTTACATTATAAAGGAAACAGTCTTAGTTTCTAAATTCTGAAAAATTCGAGTTTAAAATATGAATGTTTTGAAGTAGTGTTGGGAATTGAAGCATGAGTTAGTATAATATAATTACACTTGATCAACGTGATTATATTACAGTAAGTCATGCTGAGTTTCTAATGAAACATGATAATTCACAGACCATACCGTCATCATGTACCATGTTACACGACTCTTACATTCTATCTAATCTCTAAACATATCAAGAACATATTCTTTTAATAGTTCTATCTTTTCCCTTGAATTCTGGTAATTTGACAAATCAAGATCGTGCCGTTACAATTTCTTTCTTAGAACATTAACTATGTTCATTTCGAAATTCATATCTACGAATTCTGGACCATTATTCGCTTGACTTGAAGTAGGGAAGGAAAAACAAAAACATGTAGCTTCGGAATATAAATAAGAATATGAGCGAAAAGAAATTACAAACTGTGTATATCGATACGTATAGAAATATAAAGACACGGGAGAACTAAAAATACTATAAACCCAAGAGCATAGTAGAAGTAAACAGAATTCTCCGGTGGTAGAAGAAAAAGAAGAATGACATATATGAAAGTTAGGAGTATATCAAGAATCAGAACTGGATGAAGCATAATGACGAATGCTTTAAAGTATAAAAGATGAGAGTGTGGAAATAAGGAAACGAAGATGGTGGATTTATAGTAAAATATCCAACGGAGAAATCGAAACATATTATCGCATTTAACCAAAGAGAATTCTAATTTCCTTAATTACCGAAGAATCAAATCTTATTACGAAGATTTCCTCTAAAACCTTGAATTCCGGAAATCAACCATGACTACGTCACCGGTTAAGACGAACCTGCATTTACTCATTTCACTCTTTTGTGATAGCTTCACTCGTACTCTTCACATAAAAAAATTGTTTTATCATTATTACTCACTGATGATAAAACTCTATTTTCCAACTCGTATGAGTCATGAAAACATACTTATTGTTAGCCATGACGATCCCAATCAAATTTCAGGATGAAATTTCTTTTAACGGGTAGGTATTGTCATGACCCGGAAATTTCGGTCAAATTTAAACTCTGATAACTCCGACAAGATAAGCAAATTGATATGTTGCATTAAAATATTTTCATACATTTAATTAACCTTTAGACTTTACCTTGCGATTCACGAACATACTGTAATTTAAAACTCGAACCAGTCATGATTTATATATGAGTTTACCTTCTTAAACGAAAACATTTTATGATATAATAATTTCTATTACTATAACCTCTTAATAAGATGATTTTGAATATAGTTAGTTCTAGAAAACTAAATTTTATAATATTTATATATGAAATGATAAAAATTTACTATTAAACGATGTTATTTCAAATTAAAAATTTTACGTATTAAGTCGTTTTATTTTTATGATATAATTTTTGTATTTTTTTTTAAGAAACGAAGTTAAATTAAAAATGTACAATTTGTAAAGCACAACATACAATATCGTGTAGCTTAAATAGTTGAATTTAAATTAATTCAATTAATCGAATAGTAAATAAAACGAAATTAATTCATTTACTATTCACATGAAAGCGACATGATTGAAATTATAAATTATAAGTTACATAATATACCCCTAAAGTATTTAAGAAATATGACTTTTTAAAAATTTACGATTCATATTAGATTTAAAATTATTATTATATTATTATATTCTATTTCAATATTATTATATTATTATATTGAAATTAATATTATATTATATATCTTTGTCCAGTCAAAAACTAGGAAAACACATATTACGCATACAAATTTTATAAAAGAACCTTTTTACAACCAATTTTATAAAGCTTAAGACCAAAACAGATATACATATATTCAAATATAAAAAGTGGAATTTTTGCTCATACTTTTACCCGTCAATTATTAGCAACAGAGTACGAAATACCGGTTCGAGAAAACTGTCGGCAGATATTATTACTATATTATCTAATAGACAAAAATGGTGAATAGTAACTAGGGGCAATTTCGTCATTTCACCTTTATTTTTTAAAAAAAAATTCTAATTAAATTTCACTACACCAATAAAGACGCCACACTTTTTTCAAATATTCAAATCGACCCCCAAACAGGGGGGTAAAGTGTCAAATAACCATTTTCATAAAAAATCTTAAATAAACTCTACCCAAATATTCAACGGGTCATATCTTCTCGCTCGCAACGAGTTAAATTTTTCCGACACCATCGTTAGACTGGAAATAATTTTACGAACACAATGTCACTAACTATACGCAAAACGGACGCTTTTTAAAACCGCTAAATATTTGCGGTACTTTTCATACACGTTGATTTTGCGTTAAATTTTTAAACGACGATAATTACATAGCAAAACACTTAGATGGGCATATATTGTTAATTTAAAATAACATTTAAATCTTTCACGGGTTATATCTTTTAGTTCGACTCGAGTTGCGCTTCAACGACATCATTCTTTAGCCGCGAAATAATTTTACAAACTAAACGCAATAAAATACATTGAAAACCGAACCCGGCGCGAAGCGAGGGTTCAACAACTAGTTGAATTCTAATTCACAAGTTTTTATTTTAATATTATTATATTATTTCATTATTATTATATTGTTACTTTATTATAATATTATATTATTATATTCTATTTCAATATTATTATATTATTATATTTATTCTATATATATCTCAAATTTTAGAATCAGTGAAATGAGAAGAAAATAAAACATACATACATATATCTATATCTATATCTATCTATCTAGTACTCCGTAAATATATATATATATATATATATATATATATATATATATATATATATATATATATATATATATATATATATATATACACTATTATTAGTATTAGTATTAGTAATATTGTTGGTATTAAACATAAAATACTACGACGGGGTTATGTTCAAGTGATTTCAAAATAAGTTTTCAAACGGGTTAAAGCTAAGGAATTTATGGGTTATATCTAAGGAGGTTATGTGTATTGTTCGGGGGGTTTTGTTCGTGAATCAAAGGCCAACCTTGCATTTATCATTTCCGTTGCGTCTGCATACTTTTCCTGCAATATTGAACCACAATATTGATACGTGAGCATCCATATCTTATCTTTTATATATTGATAGTGTATCAATGTCTAGTGCTCGAGTATATATGTTTATGTATGCTTGTATGCTTAATTTCGTCGTTAAATGGTTTATGATAAATCACGATTTTTATACATATGCTACTGAGATAAGGTATATGATATACATGTCATTGGAAAGCTGGCGAAAAATTAACAACTTTTCATTTAGAAATCGTGTGGTTTCGATGAATGAATTAAAAGATATGGTCAACTGAATTATCATTAATTTTAATATTATTATTAAAACGATTATTATAATTGTTATCAGTTGATGTTATTACTAAAATTATCTTTATTACTAAAAATTAATATTTTTATCAAAACTATCATTTTATTATTTTTATCATTATTATTATTATTATCAAAAGTATCATTTATATTAAAACTATTATTTTTATTAAAATTATCATTTTTAATAGAAATATCATTGTTAATATAAAATATCATTATTATTATCATTTTTGTATTATTACTATTAAAAATTATCATTTTGAATAGAATTATTATTATTACAGTTAATATTAAAAAGTATCGTTATTATTAAAATTATCAGGATTAGAATTATTATTTTATTATAATTAATATCATCATTAGTAAATATAACTATTGTTATTATTATTATTAGTAGAATAATAATAATTATTATTATTATTACAAAATAATACAACTTTTACTCATTATTATTATTATCAATATTATTTTATTAAATAAATATGCGATACAAAGATATTTTTACCACACGTAATATAATTACATTAATAATACATACCACTATATTTTTATGATATTAAGTGAATTTTATAAATTTTATTACTTAAGATATATAAAAGTGTTATAATTCAGTAGGTTTATAACTACCTTTAGTGGTTTGATTCTTGATTAAGAATACTAATAATGAAATGTAAGAACAAAGATGATAATGGAGAGAAAGAAAGAAACACTTTGTAAGTGTGAGAAATGGTACAACTTTAATGCTTGCACTCATGAGTATTTATAGCCTAAAATCTCAATATAAAAAAACATACTTTATGTACCAAAATTGACTATATGTATACACCAAAATTGACTATCCATATCTATATTATTATTATTATAACACTCCCCCTTGATAGCAATTTTGTTTTGTTGAAGATCAACTATAAATTACTGCCCCGTTAAAAACCTTGCTAAAGAAAACCCAGTGGAAAAAAACTTTAGCTAAGGGAAAAAAGAGTGCAGCATGGAGTTGACTCCCCCTCAAGTAGACATCGCTTCAGCTATTACATCTTTTGAACATGTCTCATGCCAATGTTATGAACGTGTGTTCTGAAAATAGCAGTTGGAAGTGCTTTCGTGAAAAAATCAGCAGAGTTTTTGCTGGATTGCACATATCTCATTTCAATCTGGTTGTCCTTAATGAGATTTTGAGTGTATGAGAAGAATCTAGGAGGTATGTGCTTTGTTCGGTCACTATTTGATGTACCCTTCTTTCATCTGTGCTATACAAGCTGCATTATCTTCATATATAGTTGTTAGATTTTTATCGCGTTCTAGTCCACAAGAATCAGTAATGAGTTGTGTCATTGATCTCAACCAAAAACATTCCCGAGTAGCTTCATATAATGCAATCACTTCGGCATGATTTGATGATGTAGCAACAAGTGTTTGTTTTTGAGAACGCCATGATATTGCAGTACCTCCATTTAGGAATATATATCCAGTTTGAGATTTAGCATTATGTAGATCAGATAAATAACCTGCATCTGCATAACCAACCAAATCTTGTTTTGATTCGTTAGAATAAAATAATCCTAAATCAGTAGTTCCTCGAAGGTATCGAAATACGTGTTTGATCCCATTCCAGTGTCTTTTGGTAGGAGCTGCGCTGAACCTTGCCAACAAATTAACTTCAAAAGAAATGTTAGGTCTTGTACAATTTTTAAAATACATAAGAGCTCCAATTGCACTAAGATATGGTACTTCTGGTCCTAGGATATCTTCATGATCTTCACAGGGACGAAATGGATCAGTGTCAACATTAAGTGATCTAACAACCATAGGAGTACTTAATGGTTTTGCTTTGTCCATATTGAAACGTTTTAAAATCTTTTCTGTATAAGTTGTTTGATGTACAAGTAAACTATTAGGCATATGCTCAATCGGAAAACCAAGGCAATACTTGGTTTTTCCGAGATCTTTCATTTCAAATTCTTTCTTTAGAAGTTGAATGGCTTCATGGATCTCTTTATTTGTACCTATGATGTTAAGATCATCGACATAAACGGCTATGATCACATATCTGGATGTTGTTTTCTTAATAAGAACAATGTTCAAATAAGATTATTTATATACCTTTTTTCTTATTAAGTAATCACTTAATTAGTTATACTATTATATCAACCCATATAAAAATCTTTGTGATTCAATGGAATACATTTCTTTGGGTTTTGCATTAGATGCTTCTGATTCCTTAAACCCTTCATGGATATTCATGTATATATCACTATCAAGTGATTCATTTAAATAAGTAGTAATAACATCCATGAGATGCATTTCTAATTTTTTTTTTAGAAATCATTAGGCTGATTAAGTATCTAAAAGTAATTGCATCCATAACCGGAGAATAAGTTTTTCTCATAATCCATTCATGTTCTTTGAGAGAAATCTTGAGTTACAAGTCCAGCTTTACCTTGTAACTTCATTTTTTTCTCATTTCTTTTTCGGATAAAAATTCATTTTATATCTCATACGTTTCACATCTTTAAAAGTGATAACGTTTGATCCAAAAACTTTTCTTTTATTGAGCGATTCTAATTCAGCTCGTATTGCTCCTTTCCATTGAGTCCAATCATGTCTATTTTGACATGCAATGACATATTTTGGTTCCAGATCATCATCTTTGTTCATGATGTCATTTTAAGATTATATGAAAAATCAATATTTGTCATTTTGTTTCGGTTCCATAATATTGCATAATTTATTTCAATTATGTATTTACATCGTCAATATCCTCTGCAGAAGGAATATTGATTTGTGGTTCTTCTTAAACACGCTTATTTTACCTCATTATCAGCTGATTTTCTTTTTCGAGGATTTTTATCTTTTGAACCAATTGGTCTCCCACGTTTCTGGCGTGACAAAGACTCAAGAGTGACATTATTGCCAGCTTTTGGAATTTCAATTCGAGCTGGAGAATTTGATGCTGGTATATATGATTTAGTCACTCTTTTTATATCTGTAAATACATCAGGCAATTTATTCTCAAGTTCTTGCATATGCATTATTTTTTGAACTTCAATCTCGCATTTTTGTGTACGAGGATCAAGATACATTAATTGAGGTTCACACCATGAAACATTATTTTCTTTATTTTTTTATTTATCTCCCTAATCTATGGAACAATATTTTATTAAAATGACAATCAGCAAAACGTGCTGTATAAACATCACCCGTCATGGGTTCAATATATCTTATGATTGAAGATGTTTCATATCCAACATATATTCCATCCTTCTTTGAGGACCCATTTTAGTGCGTTGTGGTGGTGTGATAGGAACATAAACCGCACAACCAAATGTTTTAAGATGGAAAATATTTAGCTCTCGACCAAAATTAAGTTGGTAATGGAGAATATTTATGAATTGCACTTTGTTTAATGCGAATTAATATCGCATCATATAAATTTTCATGCCCCCATATAAATATTGAGAGTTTTGTACTCATTACCATGTGTCTAGTTATTAGCTGCAAGTGTTTATCTATTGATTCAGCTTAACTAATTTTGTGTATGCACTTGAGCAACTGGATGTTCAACAACAATCCCTGTATAGACATATAATAATCATTAAATGCTTGAGATGTTAACTCACCAGCATTATCAAGTCTCATCCTTTTAATGGTGTAATCAGAATAATGTGTTCTCAATTTAATAATTTGTGCAAGAAACTTTACAAATGCCATATTATGGCTTGATAACACACAAACATGAGATCATCTGCTAGATGCATCTATTAGAACCATGAAATATCAAAATGGTCCACATGATGGATGAATTGGTCCATATATATAACCTTAAATTCTTTCAAGAAACATTGGTGATGCTTTCTCAATATTCTTTTCATTAATCACCATATGTGCTTTCATTAATCACCATATGTGCTTTTCATTAATCACCATATGTGCTTTTTCATTAATCACCATATGCGCTT
Organism: Rutidosis leptorrhynchoides; assembly: GCF_046630445.1. NCBI lineage: Eukaryota > Viridiplantae > Streptophyta > Magnoliopsida > Asterales > Asteraceae > Rutidosis > Rutidosis leptorrhynchoides. Next base: position 343,351,574 of record NC_092338.1, on the reverse strand, counting down.
TTCATCATATATCCTTTTCACCATATGCGCTTTTAATCATATGCGCCGTGCTTTTCATCATATGCACTTTTCATCATATGCGCTTTTAATCATATGCGTTGTGCTTTTCATCATATCCGCTTTTTATCATATGCACTTTTTATCATATGCGCTTTTAATCATATATCCTTTTCACCATATACGCTTTTAATCATATGCGTTGTGCTTTTCATCATATGCGCTTTTCATCATATGCGCTGCGCTTTTCATCATATGTCCTTTTCATCATATGCGCTTTTAATCATATGCGCTGTGCTTTTCATCATATGCACTTTTCATCATATGAGCTTTTAATCATATGCGCTGCGCTTTTCATCATATGCGCTTTTTATCATATGCACTTTTTATCATATGCGCTTTTAATCATATATCCTTTTCACCATATACGCTTTTAATCATATGCGCTGTTCTTTTCATCATATGCACTTTTCATCATATGCGCTTTTAATCATATGCACTGCGCTTTTCATCATATGCGCTTTTCATCATATGTACTTTTTATCATATGCGCTTTTAATCATATGCTCTGCGCTTTTCATCATATGCGCTTTTTGGTGCTACATAGATATTTCTCATTTCCGGTTATCATTGATTGATAATCATATCCATTATGATATATATCAGAGAAACTTAACAAATTTCTCTTTGATTTGGGAGAAAACAAGGCATTGTTTATCAGAAAATGCGTACCATTTGGTAATAGGAATTTTTGCCTTTTCCGTTCCTTATATCAAGTTTGCAAGACCTGATATAGTATTTATAATTCCTTCATTTGATTTAAATCAATGAAATATTTCTTAGATTTGATCATAGTGAAATGTCCCGTTCTTATTGATTAAAAACGTTCCATATTAATTGATTTCGTTACGAGGTTTTGACCTCTATATGAGACGTTTTTCAAAGACTGCATTCATTTTAAAACAAACCATAACCTTTATTTCATCAATAAAGGCTTAAAAAGCTTTACGTAGATTATCAAATAATGATAATCTAAAATATCCTGTTTACACACGACTATTACATAATGGTTTACAATACAAATATATTACAACGAAATAAGTTTCTTGAATGCAGTTTTTACACAATATCATACAAGCATGGACTCCAAATCTTGTCCTTATTTAAGTATGCGACAGCGGAAGCTCTTAATAATCACCTGAGAATAAACATGCTTAAAACGTCAATAAAAATGTTGATGAGTTATATGTTTAACCTATATATATCAAATCGTAACAATAGACCACAAGATTTCATATTTCAATATACATCCCATACATAGAGATAAAAATCATTCATATGGTGAACACCTGGTAACCGACATTAACAAGATGCATATATAAGAATATCCCCATCATTCCAGGACACCCTTCGGATATGATATAAATTTCGAAGTACTAAAGCATCCGGTACTTTGGATGGGGTTTGTTAGGCCCAATAGATCTATCTTTAGGATTCGCGTCAATTAGGGTGTCTGTTCCCTAATTCTTAGATTACCAGACTTAATAAAAAGGGTCATATTCGATTTCGATAATTCTACCATAGAATGTAGTTTCACGTACTTGTGCCTATTTTGTAAATCATTTATAAAACCTGCATGTATTCTCATCCCAAAAATATTAGATTTTAAAAGTGGGACTATAACTCACATTCACAGATTTTTACTTCGTCGGGAAGTAAGACTTGGCCACTGGTCGATTCACGAACCTATAACAAATATGTACATATATATCAAAGTATATTCAAAATATATTTACAACACTTTTAATACATTTTGATGTTTTAAGTTTATTAAGTCAGCTGTCCTCGTTAGTAACCTACAACTAGTTGTCCAACGTTAGATGTACAGAAAAAAATTGATATATATTATCTTGAATCAATCCATGACCCAGTGTATACATGTCTCAGGCTAGATCACAACTCAAAGTATATATATTTTTGGAATCAACCTCAACCCTGTATAGCTAACTCCCTCATTACTGCATATAGAGTGTCTATGGTTGTTCCAAATAATATATACACATGGGTCGATATGATATGTCAAAATATTTGCATACGTGTCTATGGTATCCCAAGATTACATAATATATTAGAATACATGTATAATACAATATAAGTTAGCTAGAATATGATTAATATAGATTTGTTACCAATTTTCACGTTGCTACAACAAGAAAAATTATCCAATCTTGTTTTACCCATAACTTCTTCATTTTAAATCCGTTTTGAGTTAATCAAATTGCTATGGTTTCATATTGAACTCTATTTTAAGAATCTAAACAGAAAAAGTATAGGTTTATAGTCAGAAATATAAGTTACAAGTCGTTTTTGTAAAGGTAGTCATTTCAGTCGAAAGAACGACGTCTAGATGACCATTTTAGAAAACATACTTCCACTTTGAGTTTAACCATGATTTTTGGATATAGTTTCATGTTCATAAGAAAAATTATTTTCCCAGAAGAACAACTTTTAAATCAAAGTTTATCATAGTTTTTAATTAATTAACCCAAAACAGCCCGCAGTGTTACTACGACGGCGTATGTCCGGTTTTACAGTGTTCTTCGTGTTTCCAGGTTTTAAATCATTAAGTTAGCATATCATATAGATATAGAACATGTGTTTAGTTGATTTTAAAAGTCAAGTTAGAAGGATTAACTTTTGTTTACGAACAAGTTTAGAATTAACTAAACTATGTTCTAGTGATTTCAAGTTTAAACCTTTGAACAAGATAGCTTTATATGTATGAATCGAATGATGTTATGAACATCATTACTACCTCAAGTTTTGTGGATAAACCTACTGGAAAAGAGACAAATGGATCTAGCATCAAAGGATCTTGGATGGTTTGAAAGTTCTTGAAGTAGAATCATGACACGAAAACAAGTTCAAGTAAGATCATCACTTGAAATAAGATTGTTATAGTTATAGAAATTGAACCAAAGTTTGAATATGATTATTACCTTGTATTAGAAATATATCTTACTGTAAATAAGAAAGATTTCTTGAGGTTGGATGATCACTATACAAGATTGGAAGTAAGCTAGCAAACTTGGAAGTATTCTTGATTTTATGAAACTAGAAATTGTAGAATTTATGAAGAACACTTAGAACTTGAAGATAGAACTTGAGAGAGATCAATAAGATGAAGAAAATTGAAGAATGAAAGTGTTTGTAGGTGTTTTTGGTCGTTGGTGTATGGATTAGATATAAAGGATATGTAATTTTATTTTCATGTAAATAAGTCATGAATGATTACTCATATTTTTGTAATTTTATGAGATATTTCATGCTAGTTGACAAATTATGGTTCCCACATGTGTTAGGTAACTCACATGGTCTGCTAAGAGCTGATCATTGGAGTGTATATACCAATAGTACATACATCTAAAAGCTGTGTATTGTACGAGTACGAATACGGGTGCATACGAGTAGAATTGTTGATGAAACTGAACGAGGATGTAATTGTAAGCATTTTTGTTAAGTAGAAGTATTTTGATAAGTGTCTTGAAGTCTTTCAAAAGTGTATGAATACATATTAAAACACTACATGTATATACATTTTAACTGAGTCGTTAAGTCATCGTTAGTCGTTACATGTAAGTGTTGTTTTGAAACCTTTAGGTTAACGATCTTGTTAAATGTTGTTAACCCAATGTTTATAATATCAAATGAGATTTTAAATTATTATATTATCTTGATAATATGATGTATGAATATCTCTTAATATGATATATATACATTAAATGTCGTTACAACGATAATCGTTACATATATGTCTCGTTTCAAAATCATTAAGTTAGTAGTCTTGCTTTTACATATGTAGTTCATTGTTAATATACTTAATGATATGTTTACTTATCATAATATCATGTTAACTATATATATATATCCATATATATGTCATCATATAGTTTTTATAAGTTTTAACGTTCGTGAATCACCGGTCAACTTGGGTGGTCAATTGTCTATATGAAACCTATTTCAATTAATCAAGTCTTAACAAGTTTGATTGCTTAACGTGTTGGAAACACTTAATCATGTAAATAACAATTTCATTTAATATATATATAAACATGGAAAAGTTCGGGTCACTACAGTACCTACCCGTTAAATAAATTTCGTCCCGAAATTTTAAGCAGTTGGAGGTGTTGACGTATCTTCTGGAAATAAATGCGGGTATTTCTTCTTCATCTGATCTTCTCATTCCCAGGTGAACTCGGGTCCTCTACGAGCATTCCATCGAACCTTAACAATCGGTATCTTGTTTTGTTTAAGTCTCTTAACCTCACGATCCATTATTTCGACGGGTTCTTCAATGAATTGAAGTTTTTCATTGATTTGGATTTCGTCCAATGGAATAGTGAGATCTTCTTTAGCAAAACATTTCTTCAAATTCGAGACGTGGAAAGTGTTATGTACATTCGTAAGTTGTTGAGGTAACTCAAGTCGGTAAGCTACTGGTCCGACACGATCAATAATCTTGAATGGTCCAATATACCTTGGATTTAATTTCCCTCGTTTACCAAATCGAACAACACCTTTCCAAGGTGCAACCTTAAGCATGGCCATCTCTCCAATTTCAAATTCTATGTCTTTTCTTTTAATGTCGGCGCAGCTCTTTTGTCGACTTTGGGCGGTTTTCAACCGTTGTTGAATTTGGATGATCTTCTCGGTAGTTTCTTGTATTATCTCCGGACCCGTAATCTGTCTATCCCCCACTTCACTCCAACAAATCGGAGACCTGCACTTTCTACCATAAAGTGCTTCAAACGGCGCCATCTCAATGATTAGATGATAGCTGTTGTTGTAGGAAAATTCTGCTAACGGTAGATGTCGATCCCAACTGTTTCCGAAATCAATAACACATGCTCGTAGCATGTCTTCAAGCGTTTGTATTGTCCTTTTGCTCTACCCATCAGTTTATGGATGATAGGCAGTACTCATGTCTAGACGAGTTCCTAATGCTTGCTGTAATGTCTGCCAAAATCTTGAAATAAATCTGCCATCCCTATCAGAGATAATAGAGATTGGTATTCCATGTCTGGAGACGACTTCCTTCAAATACAATCGTGCTAACTTCTCCATCTTGTCATCTTCTCTTATTGGCAGGAAGTGTGCTGACTTGGTGAGACGATCAACTATTACCCAAATAGTATCATAACCACTTGCAGTCCTTGGCAATTTAGTAATGAAATCCATGGTAATGTTTTCCCATTTCCATTCCGAGATTTCAGGTTGTTGTAGTAGACCTGATGGTTTCTGATGTTCAGCTTTGACCTTAGAACACATCAAATATTCTCCTACATATTTAGTAATATCAGCTTTCATACCTGGCCACCAAAAATGTTTCTTAAGATCCTTGTACATCTTCCCCGTTCCAGGATGTATTGAGTATCGGGTTTTATGAGCTTCTCTAAGTACCATTTCTCTCATATCTCCAAATTTTGGTACCCAAATTCTTTCAGCCCTATACCGGGTTCCGTCTTCCCGAATATTAAGATGCTTCTCCGATCCTTTGGGTATTTCATCCTTTAAATTTCCCTCTTTTAAAACTCCTTGTTGCGCCTCCTTTATTTGAGTAGTAAGGTTAGTGTAAATCATTATATTCATAGATTTTACTCGAATGGGTTCTCTGTCCTTTCTGCTCAAGGCGTCGGCTACCACATTTGCCTTTCCCGGGTGGTAACGAATCTCAAAGTCGTAATCATTCAACAATTCAATCCACCTACACTGCCTCATATTCAGTTGTTTCTGATTAAATATATGTTGAAGACTTTTGTGGTCGGTATATATAATACTTTTGACCCCATATAAGTAGTGCCTCCAAGTCTTTAATGCAAAAACAACCGCCCCTAATTCTAAATCATGCGTCGTATAATTTTGCTCGTGAATCTTCAATTGTCTAGACGCATAAGCAATCACCTTCGTTCGTTGCATTAATACACAACCGAGACCTTGCTTTGATGCGTCACAATAAATCACAAAATCATCATTCCCTTCAGGCAATAACAATATAGGTGCCGTAGTTAGCTTTTTCTTCAATAATTGAAACGCCTTCTCTTGTTCATCCTTCCATTCAAATTTCTTCCCTTTATACGTTAATGCAGTCAAGGGTTTTGCTATTTTGGAGAAATCTTGGATGAATCTTCTGTAGTAACCAGCCAATCCTAAAAATTGACGTATATGCTTCGGAGTTTTTGGGGTTTCCCACTTTTCAACGGTTTCGATCTTTGCCGGGTCCACCTGGATACCTTCTTTGTTCACTATGTGACCGAGGAATTGAACTTCTTCCAACCAAAATGCACACTTTGAAAATTTAGCGTACAGTTTTTCTTTCCTCAATACTTCTAGCACTTTTCTCAAATGTTCTTCATGCTCTTGATCATTCTTTGAGTAAATAAGTATGTCATCGATGAAAACAATGACAAACTTGTCAAGATATGTCCCACACACTCGGTTCATAAGGTCCATGAACACAGCTGGTGCGTTAGACAATCCAAACGGCATAACCATAAACTCGTAATGACCATAACGCGTCCTAAAAGCAGTTTTTAGAATATCATCCTCCTTTACTCGCATTTGATGATATCCAGAACGTAAATCGATCTTCGAATAAACTGACGAGCCTTGTAGTTCATTAAATAAGTCATCAATTCTCGGCAGTGGATAACGGTTTTTGATGGTAAGTTTGCTCAACTCTCTGTAGTCAATACACAACCTAAATGTACCATCCTTCTTTTTGACAAACAAAACAGGAGCTCCCCACGGTGATGTGCTTGGTCGAATGAAACCACGCTCTAAAAGTTCTTGTAATTGGCTTTGGAGTTCTTTCATCTCGCTGGGTGCGAGTCTGTAAGGAGCACGAGCTATTGGTGCAGCTCCTGGTACAAGATCTATTTGAAATTCAACGGATCGATGTGGGGGTAATCCCGGTAATTCTTTCGGAAATACATCGGGAAATTCTTTTGCGACGGGAACATCATTGATGCTCTTTTCTTCAGTTTGTACTTTCTCGACGTGTGCTAGAACAACATAGCAACCTTTTCTTATTAGTTTTTGTGCCTTCAAATTACTAATAAGATGTAGCTTCGTGTTGCCCTTTTCTCCGTACACCCTTAAGGGTTTTCCTTTTTCTCGTATAATGTGAATTGCATTTTTGTAACAAACAATCTCTGCTTTCACTTCTTTTAACCAGTCCATACCGATTATCACATCAAAACTCCCTAACTCTACTGGTATCAAGTCAATCTTAAATGTTTTGCTACCCAGTTTAATTTCTCGATTCCGGCATATATAATCTGCTGAAATTAATTTACCGTTTGCTAATTCGAGTAAAAATTTACTATCCAACGGCATCAATGGACAACTTAATTTAGCACAAAAATCTCTACTCATATAGCTTCTATCCGCACCCGAATCAAATAAAACGTAAGCAGATTTATTGTCAATAAGAAATGTACCCGTAACAAGCTCCGGGTCTTCCTGTGCCTCTGCCGCATTAATATTGAAAACTCTTCCGTGGCCTTGTCCATTCGTGTTCTCCTGGTTCGGGAAATTTTTAATAATGTGGCCCGGTATTCCACATTTATAACAAACTACATTGGCATAACTTGCTCTGACACTACTTGCTCCGCCATTACTCATTCCGACACCATTTGTTCCTTTCGTTCTGTTAACCCCTGGTCCGTCGACCTCACACTTCTCCGCGCTATGACCATTTCTTTTACACTTGTTGCAAAATTTGGTGCAGAACCCCGAGTGATACTTTTCACACCTTTGGCATAGCTGCTTCTGATTGTTGTTGTTGTTGCGGTTGTTATTGTTGTTGGAATGATTGTTGTAGTTGTTGTTGTTGTTGTTTTGCTGTTTGTCGTAGTTGCGATTGATGTTGCGATTGTTGGGATAGTTGTTGTTGTTTTGGTGACTCTTATCACCGTATTCCTCCTACTTTCTTTTGACTAGCTTCAGTTGGCCTCTTCGGCCGCCTGTTCTTTAATTCTTCCCTCAATCTGGTTCACTAGTTTGTGAGCCATTCTACATGCCTTTTGTATGGAGGCAGGCTCGTGTGAACTTATATCTTCTTGGATTCTCTCCGGTAACCCTTTCACAAACGCGTCGATCTTTTCTTCCTCATCTTCGAACGCTCTAGGACACAATAGGCACAATTCTGTGAATCGTCTTTAGTACGAAGTAATATTGAATCCATGTGTTCGTAACCCTCTAAGTTCTGACTTGAGCTTATTGACCTCGGTTCTAGGACGGTACTTCTCATTCATCAAGTGCTTGAATGCTGACCACGGTAGCACGTAAGCAGCATCTTGTCCCACTTGCTCTAGATAGGCATTCCACCATGTTAACGCAATACATGTGAAGGTATGCGTAGTGTACTTCACTTTGTCTCCTTCAGCACACTTACTTATGGCAAAGACCGATTCAACTTTCTCAGTCCACTGTTTCAATCCGATTGGTCCTTCGGTCCCATCAAATTCTGAAGGTTTGCAGGCAGTGAATTCCTTGTAGGAGCATCCTACACGATTTCTTGCACCATTAGCTGTATTGCTAGATTCAGAGTTATTGTTGGTATGTAGCGCGGCCTGTACTGCGGCTATGTTTGAAGCAAGAAAGGCACGAAATTTCTCTTCGCTCATATTCAAGGTGTGTCGAGCAGTCGGTGCCATTTCCTTCAAAATAGTCAAATGAAAAGAGTTAATCATATAGAATATCAAGAGTAGTCAATAGTATTTTGTAGCGTAATATGAACTTATTTATAAAAGCTCTTTCTTCATATTAGCGTTTTATACTCTTTAATTCGGGTAGTACCTACTCATTAAGTTCATACTTAGTAGCTAACATACCATTTCAACTATTACAATTCTATATGAAAAACTAATCACACAAAAAAAAATATCATATTCAAACCTTTATATAATAACTTGCAAACTTACAATACCGCTATTTTACATATAGCATGAAATATAGCACATAAAACTTTGATACAAAGTAGTTGCGAAGATAATTCTAGTTAATAAATAAGGCGTTCAGCAAAGGCAATAAAGACACTTAATTCATACGTCCAGAAACAAGTCATGCATTCTGGTTTTACTAATACCACTTCCCATCCTTGGTTTTGTGGAACATAACCGTTGTGACCTATAGTAAGACAATGTGTTGTAACGTCGTCAAAAGGATGAAGGTTACGTAATGACCAACAGTCTCGTAATAACCTAAAAACCTCATTTCTTACCCCAATTACCGACTCCGTCACTTGTGGGAACGTTTTGTTTAATAGTTGTAGCCCGATGTTCTTGTTCTCACTTTGGTGAGAAGCGAACATTACTAACCCGTAAGCATAACATGCTTCTTTATGTTGCATGTTAGCCGCTTTTTCTAAATCACGAAGTCCTATATTCGGATATATTGAGTCAAAATAATTTCTTAACCCGTTGCGTAAAATAGCATTTGGGTTCCCCGCAATATATGCGTCAAAGTAAACACATCGTAACTTATGGATTTCCCAATGTGATATCCCCCATCTTTCGAACGAAAGCCTTTTATAAACCAAGGCATTCTTGGAACGTTCTTCGAATGTCTTACAAACTGATCTCGCCTTAAATAGTTATGCCGAGGAATTCTGATCGACTCTAGACAAGATTTCATCAATCATGTCTCCGGGTAGGTCTCTTAAAATATTGGGTTGTCTATCCATTTTGTGTTTTTATACTGTAAAATAGACAAGAGTTAGATTCATAAAAAAAATACTTATTAATACAAGCAATTTTTACATATATCATAAAGCATAAGCACACTATATTACATATATTACACCACACGAATACAACTATCTTATTCCGACTCGCTCGTTTCTTCTTCTTCGATTTTGGTTCGTTTTGCCAAGTTTCTAGGGATATATGATGTTCCCCTAATACGAGCCGTCGTTTTCCACATTGGTTTAGAAAAACCTGGTGGTTTAGAGGTTCCCGGGTTATTGTCACAACTTAAGAAATACGGGTGTTGATGATACATATAAAGTTCATCGGGTTTGGAATCAAATTTCTCTATTTTTATGCCCTTTCCCTTATTATTCTCTTTTGCCTTATTAAATTGTGTTGGGGTAATTTCTATAACATCATCGGAATCCTTGTCGAGATCCGATTCATCGGAGAATTGGTAATCCTCCCAATACTTTGCTTTCTTGGCGAAAACACCATTGACCATAATTAACTTTGGCCGGTTGGTTGAGGATTTTCTTCTACTTAACCGTTTTATTATTTCCCCCACTGGTTCTATTTCTTCTTCCGGTTCCGATTCTTCTTCCGGTTCCGACTCTTCTTCCGGTTCCTCTTCGGGAACTTGTGAATCAGTCCACGAATCATTCCAATTTACATTTGACTCTTCATTATTATTAGGTGAGTCAATGGGACTTGTTCTAGAGGTAGAAATCTATCACATAATATCAAACACGTTAAGAGATTAATATATCACATAATATTCACATGTTAAAAATATATAGTTTCCAACAAAATTTGTTAAGCAATCATTTTTCAAGTAAACACGGTCGAAGTCCAGACTCACTAATGCATCCTAACAAACTCGATAAGACACACTAATGCAAAATTCTGGTTCTTTAAGACTAATGCTCGGATACCAACTGAAATGTCGCGTTCTTATTGATTAAAAACGTTCCATATTAATTGATTTCGTTGCGAGGTTTTGACCTCTATATGAGACGTTTTTCAAAGACTGCATTCATTTTAAAACAAACCATAACCTTTATTTCATCAATAAAGGCTAAAAACTTTACGTAGATTATCAAATAATGATAATCTAAAATATCATGTTTACACACGACTATTACATAATGGTTTACAATACAAATATATTACAACGAAATAAGTTTCTTGAATGCAGTTTTTACACAATATCATACAAGCATGGACTCCAAATCTTGTCCTTATTTAAGTATGTGACAGCGGAAGCTCTTAATAATCACCTGAGAATAAACATGCTTAAAACGTCAACAAAAATATTGGTGAGTTATAGGTTTAACCTATATATATCAAATCGTAACAATAGACCACAAGATTTCATATTTCAATATACATCCCATACATAGAGATAAAAATCATTCATATGGTGAACACCTGGTAACCGACATTAACAAGATGCATATATAAGAATATCCCCATCATTCTAGGACACCCTTCGGATATGATATAAATTTCGAAGTACTAAAGCATCAGGTACTTTGGATGGGGTTTGTTAGGCCCAATAGATCTATCTTTAGGATTCGCGTCAATTAGGGTGTCTGTTCCCTAATTCTTAGATTACCAGACTTAATAAAAAGGGGCATATTCGATTTCGATAATTCAACCATAGAATGTAGTTTCACGTACTTGCGTCTATTTTGTAAATCATTTATAAAATCTGCATGTATTCTCATCCCAAAAATATTAGATTTTAAAAGTGGGACTATAACTCACTTTCACAGATTTTTACTTCGTCGGGAAGTAAGACTTGGCCACTGGTCGATTCACGAACCTATAACAAATATGTACATATATATCAAAGTATATTCAAAATATATTTACAACACTTTTAATACATTTTGATGTTTTTAAGTTTATTAAGTCAGCTGTCCTCGTTAGTAACCTACAACTAGTTGTCCAACGTTAGATGTACAGAAAAAAAAAATTGATATATATTATCTTGAATCAATCCACGACCCAGTGTATACACGTCTCAGGCTAGATCACAACTCAAAGTATATATATTTTTGGAATCAACCTCAACCCTGTATAGCTAACTCCCTCATTACTGCATATAGAGTGTCTATGGTTGTTCTAAATAATATATACACATGGGTCGATATGATATGTCAAAATATTTGCATACGTGTCTATGGTATCCCAAGATTACATAATATATTAGAATACATGTATAATACAATAAAAGTTAGCTAGGATATGATAAATATAGATTTGTTACCAATTTTCACGTTGCTACAACAAGAAAAATTATCCAATCTTGTTTTACCCATAACTTCTTCATTTTAAATCCGTTTTGAGTGAATCAAATTGCTATGGTTTCATATTGAACTCTATTTTATGAATTTAAACAGAAAACTATAGGTTTATAGTCAGAAATATAAGTTACAAGTCGTTTTTGTAAAGGTAGTCATTTCAGTCGAAAGAACGACGTCTAGATGACCATTTTAGAAAACATACTTCCACTTTGAGTTTAACCATGATTTTTGGATATAGTTTCATGTTCATAAGAAAAATCATTTTCCCAGAAGAACAACTTTTAAATCAAAGTTTAACATAGTTTTTAATTAATTAACCCAAAACAGCCCGCGGTGTTACTACGACGGCGTATGTCCGGTTTTACAGTGTTCTTCGTGTTTCCAGGTTTTAAATCATTAAATTAGCATATCATATAGATATATAACATGTGTTTAGTTGATTTTAAAAGTCAAGTTAGAAGGATTAACTTTTGTTTGCGAACAAGTTTAGAATTAACTAAACTATGTTCTAGTGATTTCAGGTTTAAACCTTCGAATAAGATAGCTTTATATGTATGAATCGTATGATGTTATGAACATCATTACTACCTCAAGTTTTATGGATAAACCTACTGGAAAAGAGACAAATAGATCTAGCTTCAAAGGATCTTGGATGGTTTGAAAGTTCTTGAAGTAGAATCATGACACGAAAACAAGTTCAAGTAAGATTTCCACTCGAAATAAGATTGTTATAGTTATAGAAATTGAATCAAAGTTTGAATATGAGTATTACCTTATATTAGAAAGATATATCACTGTAAATAAGAAAGATTTCTTAAGGTTGGATGATCACTCTACAAGATTGGAAGTAAGCTAGCAAACTTGGAAGTATTCTTGATTTTATGAAACTAGAACTTGTAGAATTTATGAAGAACACTTAGAACTTGAAGATAGAACTTGAGAGAGATCAGATAGATGAAGAAAATTGAAGATTGAAAGTGTTCGTAGGTGTTTTTGGTCGTTGGTGTATGGATTAGATGTAAAGGATATGTAATTTTGTTTTCATGTAAATAAGTCATGAATGATTACTCATATTTTTGTAATTTTATGAGATATTTCATGTTAGTTGCCAAATGATGGTTCCCACATGTGTTAGATGACTCACATGGGCTGCTAAGAGCTGATCATTGGAGTGTATATACCAATATTACATACATCTAAAAGCTGTGTATTGTACGAGTACGAATACAGGTGCATACTAGTAGAATTGTTGATGAAACTGAACGAGGATGTAATTGTAAGCATTTTTGTTAAGTAGAAGTATTTTGATAAGTGTCTTGAAGTCTTTTAAAAGTGTATGAATACATATTAAAACAATACAGGTATATACATTTTAACTGAGTCGTTAAGTCATCGTTAGTCGTTACATGTAAGTGTTGTTTTGAAACCTTTAGGTTAACGATCTTGTTAAATGTTGTTAACCCAATGTTTATAATATCAAATGAGATTTTAAATTATTATATTATCATGATAATATGATGTATGAATATCTCTTAATATGATATATATACATTAAATGTCGTTACAACGATAATCGTTACACATATGTATCGTTTCAAAATCATTAAGTTAGTAGTCTTGCTTTTACATATGTAGTTCATTGTTAATATACTTAATGATACGTTTACTTATCATAATATCATGTTAACTATATATATATATATATATATATATATATATATATATATATATATATATATATATATATATATATATATATATATATATATATATATATATATATATATCCATATATATGTCATCATATAGTTTTTACAAGTTTTAACGTTCGTGAATCACCGGTCAACTTGGGTGGTCAATTGTCTATATGAAACCTATTTCAATTAATCAAGTCTTAACAAGTTTGATTGCTTAACATGTTAGAAACACTTAATCATGTAAATAACAATTTCATTTAATATATATATAAACATGGAAAAATTTGGGTCACTACACATAGTGTGTATGTTACCACTATCTGCAATACATAGGTCTTTACAATTTAATTGATGTTGTATTTCAGCAGGATTCATACTAAAACTTCAAATAAGATAAGCAAATAATGAGTTATATTTCAGCAAGATAATCAAATTATATTACCTGCAAACAAGTTACAATATGAAGTACATAAAATATAATAGTTAATAAACATATGCGTTATGGTCTAAAACCATTTATTTATGAGTGATACATAACAAGCTAGGCATCTTAGAAAATTCAAACCATTCAAGTCTCAAGGTAGCTCAGGGTTTATTTAATCAAGATTTTTTAACAGATTCACTCTCGTTTTCTTTTCTTTTGGGACTTATTTGTAGAGCTAAACAAGATGTTCATGTATTCAAGAAATACTAGACTGATGATCCACGTTACCAGATCATTAATAAGAATCTCCGGGATTCTTATAAGAGCGTCTACTAACATCTTCAATTTTATTCTTTCATGGATCACCATTATTTCTTAATAATTAATATCGTATCTATCTTTGAGTATTTTCCATAATACACTTGGATCTTCGATCATATAATATGTAGATTCTAAAGAATCGCCAATATGTTTGCTAAGAAAAATACTTGCTATTTCTTTCTCTTGTTCGGAACAATTGTTATTTTCATTCAGGGTTTCTAAAATACCGATTGATTCGAGATGTTTTTCTACATTCATAACCCATGTTAAGTAGTTGTTCCCACTTGATTCTAAAGGAGCAAATTTAAGCCTTTTCAAATTCGACATTTTCTATTATCAAAAGATGAACAACATAAATCATAATCATAATCAACTTCTATTCATTGACAAATAATAAAATGAAATTAGAATCATTTTAAATTCATAAGTAGCAAACAACAGAATAATGATTACAAATGATAAAACCACAAGAGCAGGATAGAATATAGGTTCACCCCATGGTATATTAGCAACAATGATGATAGTTAGTATGACCAATACAATAGGAAAAATCATCCTTGTGTGAATCATCTTTACAAAAAACTTTTTTTTAGAGTGGTAATCTGAGAAAATGAAGATTGATTTGTGAAAATGTGAAAATGTGAAAACGGAGATGTTTATTTTATATTTGAAAAATATAGTCGTTGTCACTTCGTCAGTTGACGTTAACAACCGTTATGTATATATGACCGTTGTAACGTCGTTAGTTGACGTTAACGACTGTTATGTACTTGTTGTATTAATAATAATTTTAATAAAAAATTTCATTAGTACAAATACGATTACTATAAATACATTTAGTATAAATACGTTTAGTATAAATACGAAGATTAAGAGAATAAACATATTATGCATAAATAATAAATTTTAAGAATAAACATTAGTATGCATGAAATAAATAATGATTAATTGCATAAGTAATCATAAATGTTAGATAACATAAATATAAATGTTAGTGAAGTTAATAAGAGTTAGATTACAGAAATATAATTCAGGCAGTATAACCGACTATATATAACATAAATATAAATGTTAGTGAAGTTAATAATAGTTAGATTACAGAAATATAATTCAGGCGGTATAACCGACCATTTATAACATAAATATAAATGTTAGTGAAGTTAATAAAAATTAGATTACAGAAATATAATTCAGGCGGTATAACCGACCATATACAACTTAAATACATAAATATAAATGTTAGTTATGATGATAATAATATTTACCTTACTAATAAACAATAGAAGATATCGTTAAAGAATTTTTTTTATTATTACCTTGATTAGTGACTTGTGCCTGCTTAGATAAACCTTGATTATACAGAGCACTTCGTGCTGATAACGTGTTATAATTCAGTAGGCTTATAACTACCTTTAGTGGTTTGATTCTTGATTAAGAATACTAATAATAAAATGTAAGAACAAAGATGATAATGGAGAGAAGAAAGAAACACTTTGTAAGTGTGAGAAATGGTGCAAGTTTAATGCTTGCATTCATGAGTATTTATAGCCTAAAATCTCAATATAAAAATACATACTTTATGTACCAAAATTGACTATATGTATACACCAAAATTGACTATCCATATCTATATTATTATTATAACAAAAAGTATATTTTTATAATATATAAATTTTAATATAAATGTTTATTTATTAATAAATGACTTGTATTATTTACTCTAATAAGATCTGATAAATATATTTAAATATATAAAACGACTATATTTAAGTTATATAATAAACATGTATAGATTTTGGAAGTCATTTTGGGTCAAGTTGACTTTTGTTGATTTTTGCATGTCGGTCTCGAGCATTAGGATTGTGATACACTACGACTTGACCTAAATTGTTAGAAAGATATTGACCAACATATAAATATATATATTTAATATAGGTTCGTGAATCCGAGGCCAACCCTGCACTTGTTCAGCGCCGTCATATGAAAAATTGCTACAAAATACAGTATTGTGAGTTTCATTTACTCCCTTTTTAAATGTTGTTGCATTATATATTTTTGGGCTGAGAATACATGCGTTATTTTTATAACTGTTTTACGAAATGGACACAAGTACTAAAAACATATTCTACGTTGAGTTATACCACTTTGCATAGTTTTCCCTAATAGCTGGTAACTAATATTTACATGTTGTAAGAGCATGTAAGCGCGAATCCTATTGATAGATCTATCGGGTTTGACAACCCCAACCGGGCTAGTCGCTCTAGTATCGTAAACGGTTGCATAGTACTTCATTTTTATTACACTTGGTACAGTGTAGGGAGATTTCATAATAAAGGGAATATGCCACATTAATTGTTAAGTATGGTTACCGAAGCGCTCAACAACTTATAGAATACTTTTATACACTTGTGAGTGTACGGATATTTATGGAAATTGAAATCTTGTGGTCTATTACTATTACAGAAATGATTGATTATGATAAACTAATGAACTCACCAACCTTTTGGTTGCCACTTTTAAGCATGTTTATTCTCAGGTATGAAAGAAATCTTCCTCTGTGCATTTGCTCATTTTAGAGATATTACTGGGAGTCATTCATGGCATATTTAAAAAGACGTTGCATTCAAATCATTTGAGTTCAAAAAGATTGTTAATAGATGAATGTCAGATTAGTCAATTATATTTGGGAACATGATAATATCATTGGTAGGCATATTTGTAAACTTTCGTTGAAATGAAAGTTAGTATTTTTAAAAGAATACAATGTTTGTAAAACGTATCATATAGAGGTCAGTACCTCGCAATGTAATCAACTATTATGAATCGTTTATAATCGGTATGAACGGGTCGTTTCAGTTTGAGAATTTTCGAGAAAATGAGAGAAGGAGCTGCCCACAAGCTTATATATTTAAGCTAAATACAATAACCCATCACACACGGTTATTTACCAGTTATCTGATAACTTTCGTACTTAATTTGACTGCCCTAACGGAGTTCAAATTAAATAAACGAACCTGTTCTGTGACCCTTGTCACAAACTGGTCTTAATCAAATAATAAAGTAACACTAAACATATAATTAAAATAAAAGCATAATTAACCACACAATTATGCCTAAGGGCAATAAACTCATCTTACATCTAGGCCCGATCTGAGGATGTTACATGGAGCCTGCAACGAGCCACGAGGGTTGATTGTGGGGTCCATCGTTAAATTCATGTTTTTTTATTTTGTAGCGGTAATTGATAATTGATAAAATTTAGGGTAAATAGCCCAAAAAGGTAACGTAAGTTGCCAAATTTTTCAATAAAGGTAACATTGATAATTTCGTGCTTAAAAGAGACTATAAACTCAAAATCGATGCAAATTAGAGTAATGTTAACCTTAAACCTAAATTCTTGCTGAGTCATCAAGTTAAAATTTAAGTGGCAATACATGTCAATACATAAATAATATTTAAATAGATATGTGGCATTGAAATTAAACCAACTCAAAAGATTTATGAACTCAAATGGTCTAGACTATTTCTTCTTCGACCACTCAAATGAAACAAACTGAAGAGATTTAGCAACTAGCCAGAATCATTAACATATCCGAAAACATATCGGAATCAATAACTCCCCAGAATCATGTGTTCTTAGTTTTGGTAATTATTTGTTCTTAGATCTATCTTTAATTTGTACTCTGATTTGTCCATTTCCCTTTTTAAAGCTAAACTCTTGGCCAAAATCTGAGCTAATTCCTTTAAAATACCCACATCGTTACCTTCAAAACGTGTAGCTTTGACTACGGTGATGTCGATTTCACCATCTCCGGCAACGAGATCTATGTCGGAAACAAGATCTTCCAGTTAATCAAAAGTAGTATATGTGATTTTACGATGTATTGATGTATGTATATGTGATTTTTGAAAATTGGATTTATTTGGTAATATAGGAATCCATCATCGTTTACTTACCTTTATGTGTACAGATAAGAATATATGTATACCCAGTGTTGCAAAAGTCGGCCACCGATGCGTCGTTGCTAAAAAGTCGGTCAAAGATAAAAAGTCGGTTAAAGTCGGAAAAAGTCGGTCAAAGTCGGAAAAAAATCTGTCAAATTCGGTAAAAGTCAGTCAAATTCAGTCAAATTCGGTTAAATTTTTTTTATTTTTTTTGTAATATTGTTATTTATTCATGTGTATTGTATATATAGTTTATATTTTAAGATTCGATCTATATAATATTATATATAAATATATATTTAATAAAATTAGTTTAAAAAGTCAACATTAGTCAACGCCCGTTGCGTCCCCGTTGCGTCACCGTTGCATTCGACGCGTAGTTTTTTAGACATGACCGTTGCGTCACCGACTCGCGTCTTTTACAACCTTGTGTATACCAGTATATGTATATGTTTTTGTAAAATATAATACCACTTAATTAAAAATAAGTCCAGATTTACAAAATAAAAATAAATTTAAATTATTTATTAAATGAAATGCCACATAATCAGTCCACAAAAGCATGGTAATTGGTTACCTTCTTAAAAGGTAATTCATTCCTCTATTTGCATCGATTTTGTGTATTCAATCCTTTTTCGGCATAAATTTATCAATATTACCTTTATTGGTAAATTTGATAATTTATGTTACCTTTTTGGGTCATTTGCCCTAAAATATATTAATCGATCTAACAATCAATCATGTAAACTAGCAAATCACATAAAACTAATGAACCTATTGTTGAATTCTGGCCAAATCGGCAGGCGACATACGACTCATTTGCTCTTGAGCAAGTCGCATCATCTCCGGATCCATCATTCCTGGAAACATCGCTGATCAATCAAGTGAAATCGATGAAAATGAGTACGAAATTGATTTCGATCGGTCGATTAGGAAGAGGAAATTGAAGAATTGGAGGGTATAGTTGAGATGAATAGCGAAATTTGATTCGATTGAAATTTAGGGTTTCGTTGGATCGGTGTTTAGGTGAATTTTGGTATTACGGAGTATTTATTTTGTTATTAATTGTATTTATTTATTTATTGTATTTAAATAATATTTTAAAATGGGTTAAAGTTTGAGATGGAGTGTATGATAGTGAAGGGTTTAGTGAAAGGAATGTTAAAGGGTTTGTGCTGATGTGGCGCTGATGTGGCGGGTATAATTTCTGTTAACATCTTGAACCATTGTATATGGCCTTAGTATATAGAGGATTAATAATGTACCAAGTCCAAATCCAAGAACAATACTTTTACTATGTTGTTGGAAGGCTATGTTTGTGTAATTCTATGCATTTCATTTGGGCATTTTTAAATTTAGGGACAGAGTAGTAGCTTTAGTCAGTGCTTGTGCAACTCACAAACTCCAAACCATGATCAATTTCCTATTATATTAGATTAGTCCTATTATATTGATATGGAAGAATCGCAACAAAAAAGTATTCGGGAAGAGTCATTCGCCTTGTTCGGTAATGTTGAGCGAAATTCAAAGCAAGAGTTTTGAATGGATTACAAAAAGATCCAGGAGATGTAAATTCGAATGGCAACAATGGTTTGATGATCCGTCAGTGTGTGGTTTTTCATGTGTTGGAAATATGTTGAAAACGTGTGTTTCACCATTTTTGGACATTGTTTAATATACGCTCAAGTGACATATATTAATAACTAGTTAGCAAGTTTGTAGCCTTTGACGAGGGCTTTACAATGAGCTAAGATGTGTCCAAAATGAAATAAAGGTGAATGAGATATTCGATCTCAAAGTTGGTTTTTGGTACAAAATTGCAAGTGACATAAGTGCATCATTAACAGCGGCGTCGGTTACGAATTCTTTTGAATTCTAAAGTAACGATTGAGTTATGGTTGTAGTCATTAAAGTAACTGAATGATTTACAATAGATAGTAATAAACCGTTTGAATTTTCATGAGTTATACTACTCATTGAATATTAAATAACTTTGAATATGGGTTAATGACTAGCATTATGAGAGCTGTTCAATTTCTACTATAAAAGGATGACTTTGTTCCTTGCAAAATACACACAACAAAACCTTAAGTAATCAAAGAAATACACAAGTGTTCAACTGCTTTCTTTCTCGATTCAACACGGTCTCCACGTCCGACGAATTTTCAGGCAAGTTCAAGTCCGGCAGTACGCTGCTTAGGACCGGTGTACCCTGGGAACCGACGAAGAATCTGTTTAAGGGAATTGTGTTAAACACAAGCCCGGTTCCATCTTCTTTCCGGTTTGATCGTTTATATTATTGTTTAGTTTATGTATATCGTTCATACTACTACTTGTTTCATATATACGTAATCGGTTTCGTGTATTATGTTCCAACAAACTTAAACAGATCGCTTTACGTACGAGACTGATTCCGTTTTGCTCTCTATGTTTTGTCCATCATCAGATCACTCGTTATTATTATGATAGTATTGTTTTTAAAACTAAACAATTTTATATTCAGAAAAGGCTATAAATCAGTTTGTATTAGTTGGGTTTTGAATACACTAGCTACTTGCTATACGATTCTAGTTTAATTTTCATTATAATCTGCTTCGAATCGAAACTGAATATAAATCTTGTTATATTTTGTTATTATTATATATGTGCCTCTAATCTGATAGTAATAAGAAAATGGGTTACACTTATTATATATGATTAGTGGTATGCATTTATAATAATAATCAGTCTACTTGTCTTGTTTACTGGTAATCTTATATGTTTTGATTTTATTTTCTGATTATAATTTGGATTTACGGTGCGAATACATGAGATGTATCTTTTGGTTTAAATTGCCATGATTACTTCGATTGCTACACATTCTATTTGCTAATTGTTGTTGAAAGATTAGTAACGGATCATAATTGTTCATCGATTACAAAGTGAATTTGTAAAGGTTCAATCTTTAAATGCTAACTATTTTGAATGCTAACTATGTTAGTATATATAAATTGAATTATTATGTTTATCTAATAATTATGAAACTCATTTGTGATGATTGAATTGGTATATGATGAATTTATTAATTTGGTCCATTTGGTCAGAATATGCGTTTTATGATACGTGAGTGTGTTACAAAAGTATTAATATTTTATAAAGTATTAATATTTTACTCACGGGTTACTATTTTGACGATTTTTCAGATTTGGGAATGGAATCTCAACCCATGAGCACTCAGCCGATCGTGTCCTCTGCTACTACTGTTACCATTGCACCGCTTCCTAATGCGGTTGTTTCTCATGCTGAGAAACCTGAGAAGTTCACTGGTGTGAATTCCAAGCGTTGGCAATAAAAGATGCTCTTTTATTTGACAACGCTGAACCTTGCGAGGTTCTTAACTGAAACCGTTCCCCAAGTTGTAGGGGAACAAGATGCTCAAAACTGTGAGCGCGGTTCAGGCTTGGAATCACTCTGATTTCTTGTGCCGCAACTATGTTTTGAATGGCATGGTTGATTCGCTCTATAATGTGTACTGCAAAACAAAGACTGCCAAAGAATTATGGGAGTCTTTAGAACGCAAGTACAAGACTGAGGATGCAGGTACCAAGAAATGGGTGGTGGCTAAATTCTTGGAGTTTATGATGACTGACTCAAAAACTGTTATGAGTCAAGTACAAGAACTGCAAGTCATTATTCACGATATACATGCCGAAGGAATGGTGATTAGTGAAGGATTCCAAGTTGCTGCGATAATTGAGAAATTACCACCAAGTTGGATGGATTTCAAGAATTATCTTAAACATAAGCGAAAGGAAATGACCGTTGAGGACCTTGTGGTCCGTCTTCGAATTGAGGAAGACAACAAAGTTGCTCTTAAAAGGAGCTATGCCCCTAGTTCAGCAAAAGTGAATATTGTTGAACACGGTCAATCCTCAAGAGGTAACAAAGGCAAAGGAAAGGCTGAGAAAAAGAATAAGGGGAAAGGGTCTAAGCTTGGACCTAAAGGTGGTGTCATGAAGAAGAAATTTCAAGGCACGTGCTATAACTGTGACCAACCAGGTCATCGGGCTAATGAATGCAAGAAGCCCAAGAAAGAGAACTCACGCCAAGCAAATATGGTTGAGGATGTTGAAAACCTCGTGGCTATGATTTCTGACCTCGCAATGATGATCTCTGAGGTTAACTTGGTTGCCTCAAATAACAAAGAGTGGTGGATTGATACTGGGGCTACTCGTCATGTATGTTCTGACAAGAGCCTCTTCAACACCTTCAAGGATGTTACTAGTGGAGATAAGCTCTTCATGGGAAACTCTGTCACTGCTGATATCAAGGGAGAAGGCAATGTAATCTTGAAGATGACCTCTGGAAAGGAACTCACTTTGACCAATGTGCTATATGTTCCTGAGATTCGTAAGAATCTTGTGTCTGGGTGGTTGTTGAATAAGTTTGGCTTTAAGATTGTGTTTGAGTCTGATAAGGTCGTGTTGACCAAAAATGCTATGTATGTTGGTAAGGGCTATGCCCTTAATGGTATGTTTAAGCTGAATGTAATGGTTGTTAACAGTGAAGCTAATAAAACTGGTACTAGTTCTGCTTACTTGCTTGAGTCTTCTAATGTGTGGCATGGTAGACTTGGTCACGTTAACTTTAATTTCATTCGTCGTTTAATTAAATTGAATTGCATACCAACATTCCATATTGACTCAAACCATAAATGTGAAACGTGTGTCGAAGCCAAATTAACAAGATCATCATTTAAATCGGTTGAACGGAAAACCGAGCCCCTTGATATGATCCACACCGATGTGTGTGATTTAAAGTCTATTCCAACTAGAAATGGAAACAAATACTTCATTACATTTATCGATGATAGCACGAAGTATTGTTATGTTTACTTGTTGAAAAGTAAAGATGAAGCAATTGACACGTTTATTGCTTATAAGAACGAAGTTGAGAATCAACTTGAACGCAAAATCAAGGTTGTTCGCAGTGATAGAGGTGGTGAATATGTCGCACCATTTGCTGAATTCTGTTCACAAAATGGCATTAGACATGAATTCACTACACCTTACTCACCGCAATCGAATGGAACTGCTGAACGTAAAAATAGAACCTTGAAAGAAATGGTTAATGCCATGTTAGTAAGTTCTGGTGTGAGTCAGAACATGTGGGGGGATGCCATCCTTTCTGCAAACTATCTTTTAAATAAGATACCCCAAAAGAAAAGAGATGAAACCCCATATGAGTTATGGTGGAAAAGAAAACCATCTTATGAATATCTCAAAGTGTGGGGGTGCCTAGCTAAGGTAGCTGTTCCATTACCTAAGGCACAAAAGATAGGTTCAAAGACCGTTGACTGCATATTTATTGGATATGCTGAACATAGTAGCGCTTATCGCTTCCTCGTGCATGAATCCAAGATTCCGAACATACACAAAGGTTCGATAATGGAATCAAGAAATGCATCATTCTTTGAAAATGTATTCCCATGTATTATAAAAGAACATTTGAGTTCGTCTAGGATAGACGATGAAGGTGTCCCAGATGAGACATCAAAAGAGATAGTTCAAGAAGAACTAAAACAATTCGAGGAAGAAGAGCTTGAGCTTAGGCGAAGCAAAAGAGCAAGGATAGAAAAGTCTTTTGGTCCTGATTTCTACACCTACATGGTAGAAAGTGAACCTACAACATACCGTGAAGCGGTATCTTCCTCAGAAGGTCCTCAATGGAGGGAGGCCATAAAAAGTGAAATAGATTCTATTTTACAAAACCATACCTGGGAGCTAGTGGATCTTCCTTCGGGATGTAAACCGTTAGGATATCGATGGATCTTCAAGAAGAAGATGAAGCCTGATGGCACCATTGATAAATACAAGGCAAGGTTGGTGATCAAAGGGTATAGGCAACGGGAAGGTCTAGATTACTTTGATACGTATTCGCCGGTAACGCGAATAACCTCCATCAGATTAATACTTGCCATTGCCGCCATTCGAAACTTGAAAGTATATCAAATGGATGTGAAAACTGCTTTCCTGAATGAAAATCTCGAAGAAGAGATTTACATGGAACAACCCGAGGGGTTTATAGCGCCTGGACAAGAAAGGAAAGTTTGTAAACTTGTTAAATCCTTATACGGATTAAAACAAGCTCCCAAACAATGGCATCAGAAGTTTGATCATGTCATGCTTGATTCTGGATTTAAGATCAATGAATGTGACAAGTGTGTATATGTGAAAGACACACCAAATGGATACGTCATCCTATGTCTTAATGTAGATGATATGCTCATTGCTGGTAGTAATGAGATAATGATAAAATCTACAAAAGACATGTTGAAATCAAAGTTTGACATGAAAGACATGGGTTTAGCGGATGTGATTTTGGGAGTACAAATCACACGAACTCAAAGTGGACTTGTTTTAAGTCAAACCCATTACGTGGATAAGATTCTTGAGAAGTTTAATGCGAATGACTCTAATATAGCTAGAAATCCCATCGACATAAGTCAACATCTAGCTAAGAACAGAGGTGAACCTGTTAACCAATTAGAGTATTCAAGAATCATTGGCAGCTTAATGTATTTAATGAGTTGTACTCGACCCGACTTAGCATATGCTGTAAGCAAGCTAAGTAGATACACGAGTAATCCAAGTACATCTCATTGGAAGTGTATCATTAGGTTACTTCGGTACCTAAGATACACTCGAGAATATGGGTTGCATTATAACAGGTATCCTGCAGTGATCGAAGGACACTGTGACGCAAATTGGATATCTGACACAAATGATTCCAGAGCAACAAGTGGGTATGTATTCACACTTGGAGGTGCTGCAATATCGTGGAAATCATCAAAACAAACTGTTATTGCTAGATCCACGATGTAATCTGAATTCATCGCTTTAGATAAAGCGGGTGAAGAGGCAGAATGGCTACGTCAGTTCGTTGAGGATATACCAAGATGGCCTAAGCCGGTGTCGGCCATATGTATACATTGTGATAGCCAATCAGCGATTGGTAGAGCTCATAGCACAATGTATAATGGTAAGAATAGACATATAAGACGTAGACATAAAACGGTACGACAACTAATCTCTACAGGAATTATCACTGTTGACTATGTGAAGTCAAAGGATAATATTGCGGATCCGCTAACAAAAGGCTTAAGCAGAGAGTTAGTTTATAAGTCGTCCATGGGAATGGGGACTAAAGCCCTTGAATAAATAAAGTTTATATGAAGGAAAACCTAACTCAGTTGACTGGAGATCCCAAGATCTGAGTTCAATAGGACAACCTACTTGTAAGAACTAGTGAAGTCACTGTGGGGGAGTAAATTACTAAACTAGCAACCCCTAGACCTTTCAAAGGGAGTTTACTAATTAAGAGTAGACTTCCTAGTCCATTCCTTAAAAGTGACTAGTACAAGGCTAAGCCTATGGCTTTTAATGATTCAATTGAGATAACCATGCGTGGTTAATCAGTAGGTTAATCAGTAACCATTCGGTGGTGAATCACCTATGTGAGAGAGAAGTGGGGTCGCTTCGAAGGGTATTGTTGGGGGCACAATACTTAATGGCTCTCGCAGAACCAGGCTGATGTTCATGACCATAACGAACATAACTACGAGGACTTGATTTTGTCAAGGAGGGTCTTGTGTGAAGCGTATTGTCGCCTACACAAACTGTAGACGAGTTCAAAGACATCGTCGTCTACTCAGAGCCAGTAGACTAAGTACGTTTCATAAGCGGAGGTTCAAAGGGTAACACCTACCTATCGTATGCAAGATTCAACTGCTGAAACTTCATCGGAACATTGTTGTTTCTGAGATCGATCTCCATTCATGTGGGGGATTGTTGGAAATATGTTGAAAACGTGTGTTTCACCATTTTTGGACATTGTTTAATATACGCTCAAGTGACATATATTAATAACTAGTTAGCAAGTTTGTAGCCTTTGACGAGGGCTTTACAATGAACTAAGATGTGTCCAAAATGAAATAAAGGTGAATGAGATATTCGATCTCAAAGTTGGTTTTTGGTACAAAATTGCAAGTGACAGAAGTGCATCATTAACAGCGGCGTCGGTTACGAATTCTAAAGTAACGATTGAGTTATGGTTGTAGTCATTAAAGTAACTGAATGATTTACAATAGATAGTCATAAAACGTTTGAATTTTCATGAGTTATACTACTCATTGAATATTAAATAACTTTGAATATGGGTTAATGACTAGCATTATGAGAGCTGTTCAATTTCTACTATAAAAGGATGACTTTGTTCCTTGCAAAATACACACAACAAAACCTTAAGTAATCAAAGAAATACACAAGTGTTCAACTGCTTTCTTTCTCTATTCAACACGGTCTCCACGTCCGACGAATTTTCAGGCAAGTTCAAGTCCGGCAGTACGCTGCTTAGGACCGGTGTACCCTGGGAACAGACGAAGAATCTGTTTAAGGGAATTGTGTTAAACACAAGCCCGGTTCCATCTTCTTTCCGGTTTGATCGTTTATATTATTGTTTAGTTTATGTATATCGTTCATACTACTACTTGTTTCATATATACGTAATCGGTTTCGTGTATTATGTTCCAACATCATGTTCGCTTGTTGGCGTTGCCTGAAGATAGCAGCAGGGTTTTTTTGTGTTCGATAACAAGGGGTGACGAATCCAATGTCGATCACTTCTGCACATAGCTGCTGTTGTAGTGGGTCTTTGAGGTTATTATTATGTATATGTAAATGTATGTAAAGTTTCGTTCGAGGCTGTAAGCCCAATTGTAAAAGTTTTATATGTGCAGTTTTTAATAGTTATACAAGTTGATGCTTTTCTAAAAAAAGATTAGTCCTTCGATCAAATATGTTTGTTGTAGTTAGAAGTTGAAATTTTGACAATGAAAAATAGTTAGTAGATTAAGGTTATTCCAAAATGATATGGTACTCCGTATTATTGTATTAAAAATTATTTTGTTTAATTACCTTTACAATATATGTTGTAGATGGGTTTATTGATTACCTAATATGACATCACAAGTGGGTCAAAATCACATCTCAAGTGGGTCAAAATCTACTCGATGTGTGTCATGTATATTTATGCCTTTTATGAATCCTTTATTTCATAAGTTCACTTATGTCATAACAAAGTTGTTTTACATTGGACAAAGATGACCCAACTGAATTCAAGTATGTTTTAGTGATCATTTGTGCATTATTTACACGAAGGTAAACCTGATTGGAAACTTTTCAAACTATAATTAAATTTTCTATGTTGAACTTCTGTTTTGACATTAAATGTGTGTAAGACCAAATTATATATTATATCTATGATGAAGTTCCGTCTTTATCATTTTGTTAATTGATATACCATTGTACGTTTCAACTTTGTTTGATTGAGAGTCGCCGTGCAACGATTTGATAACCAACAATGTATAAACATATGCTATTAGTATTAACAAGTTAGTTTTATTCGTGAATTCTTTTTGCTTGCGTTGCACGTGGACTCTTCAACAAAAATACTTAGGCATTTCACCCACAACAATACTCGTGATATTGTGTTTATCATATCGTTAATTGATATAACATTTTACGATTCAAGTTTGTTTGTTGAAGACAGGGGCGGAGCCAGGATTTTTAATCGCTGGTGGCACAAATTTCAAGCCTATTGTAAACGATTCAAAAATCGGTATAATAGCATACGATAAAACTAGAAACAAATGAACAATTAAGCAAGCCTAATATACATTGTATAACAACAGTATTGAATCTTACAAAATTTTCAAGTTTTAACTCTCAAGTTAAACTATTTCTAAAGTCACTAAATTAAATTATAATTAGATTTGTGTTAAATTGGTAAATAAATTATAAAAACTTATAGCACCTAACTGAAATAAGCAAGTAGGAGTAGTATCTAACATTGCACAAAAATGATAAATATGTGAGAGTGCCCCATGATTATAAAGTTCACGTGGAGATTTTACGGAAATAGTGGGTGCATGAATGCTTACTAATGCCTATTGTTGTATAAATTAGATACATGTTGAACTTATATCACGATCGGCATTGGGGGCACGTGCTACCATAAGGTAAAGCATGCCTCCGCCCCTGGTTGAAGAGTCTCCGTGCAACGCACGAACTCTTAAATCTAATTTATATTTATATGTTAAATGTTAAACTAGCCTAAGTATTAAATAGGCATATATCTAGTTGTTATGTCGCTGGTTTTCAATAATCATGCCGAGGATGTTTAAAGATGCATGAACTAGCATTCTTTCTTTGTACAAAATAAAACATAGTCAACATACACAACTCTCGCCTTTCTTCCCGTTATACATTTATGATCATATCACGTACGTACTTCATTTACACATTATAATACTTCTATTTGTATTGTATCGTATCAAACACACACGTATATCCATGTGTAGACGTTGACATTGAAGCAATGCAATGATTTATATTATTTTAACGATGTTCTTATTTAAAAGTCTTTGATCGCTTTTGTTTATTTATTTGAAAGACAAGACTTAAGGGGATGACCTAATGGTTAGCCTAGTGGTTGATAATATGTCTTTCCCATATCGGCATGAAAACTATATATATAAAGTTTCTACTAGTCTTATGGAGTAATACTATTTTTTTAGAGGCTGGATAAATTTTATGGAGTAATTTACATGTATTTTCGAAAAGGGGAATTATATTTATATAAGTTTCATAAAATTTCATAACCAATATGTATGTATATAACGTACATGAGAATTATTCATAAATATTTTTAACCTTTTTAACATATATATGATATAATATCAAACATAAGATTCTTAAAAAGGTTTAATAACTACTGAATTGAATATTTAAAATTATATAGTTTTTTTATTTTTTTTTGGACAACGATTGGATCACCTGAGGGAGACTAAACCACCCGTTGCGAGCATCTCCCGTTTCGACTATGCCGATGCAGCGATAATAACCTTGCCCCCATCGTTGCCCGAAAGGAAACCTTGAAACCGATCCAAGGGCACGACCAAGTAAACCGCTGGACCACATCACAACTTCCTGAAATTATATAGTTGATTTGAAGAGTATAGATGATTTGAAGAGAAAAATGCACACATATAATTATTTGGTCAAAACTTCATGCTCATAACCAAATTAATCGTAGAAGTAAAGCTCAACTTGAAATTGAAACATTATTATAACAGGAAATACCGAAACATATTAATTACAAGCTTTGGAATCGAGTTATTGGAAAGTTGTCGGGTGAGTTAAGCTTGAATGTTGGCAAGAAAAAGAGAAAGAAATAAGAACATAATTAATTGGAGAACATGCAATAAAATTAGGAAAAAACACTTGCATAGTTGCATGTATTAGCATTATCACCGCATATTATATTTTTTATGGAAGTATATATATATATATATATATATATATATATATATATATATATACGGGCAGAGAAGTAACCAATCGGTGGGAAACAAAATTTTTTTTTTTCGTTTTTTTTTAATTTTTTTTCCGGCATCAAGATCACACGAAAATATGAACATTTAGAAAAGACACTTCGTGATGAATGTTATTATTTAGGCGGGAAAACGTTCGAGAAAAATAACATTCAAGATAATATTGTTCGTGAAGAATGTGAACGTTTTTTTTTCTTCATGTTTTGTGAAGTAAAATTTAGTCCGATTTAGAATTTAGGGTCCCAAAACACCAAACCCTAAACCCTAAACCCTAAACTCTAAACCGTTCGTGTTAAAAACTCAATCTAAATCCTAAATCTAAACCCTAAACCTAAACCCTAAACCCTAAATTCTAAACCCTAATCTATAAACCTTATAAACCCTAATATCTAAACTCTAATAGTTAAAACCTCAATATATGCTCGAAAAATACGATAATTCTTATATATTACTTTTTCGAGCGTTGTCCCGCCAAAATAAAAACATTTATCACAAAGTGTCTTTATTAAATATTCATATTTTCATCCCATCTATAATGTTCGTGAACAAAGTTTTTTCAGAAAACGAAAAAAAAAAGTTTTTCTTTCCCCCCGCTTCCCTCCGATTGGTTACTTCCCTCTTGATCCTACCCATATATATATATATATATATATATATATATATATATATATATATATATATATATATATATATATATATAGGGGCAGGATCAATGGGAAAGTAACCAATCGGGGGGAAGCGGGGGGAAGCAAAAATTTTTTTTTTTTTTGAATTTTTTTTTTCTGGCATCAAGATCACATGAAAATATGAACATTTAGAAGAGACACTTCGTGATGAATGTTATTATTTAGGCGGGAAAACGATCGACAAAAATAACATTCAAGATAATATTGTTCGTGAAAAACATGAACATTTTTTTTTCATGTTTTGTGAAGTAAAATTTAGCCCGATTTAGAATTTAGGGTTTTCACCAAACCCTAAACCCTAAACCCTAAATTCTAAACCGTCCGTGTAAAAAACTCAATCTAAATCCTAAATCTAAACCCAAAATCTAAACCCTAAACCCAAAATTTCTAAACCCTAATATCTAAACCCTATAAACGCTAATATCTAAACCCTAATATCTAAACCCCAATAGCTAAAACCTCAAAATACGCTCGAAAAACACGATAATTATTATATATTACTTCTTCGAGCGTTTTCCCGCCAAAATAAAAACATGTATCACAAAGTGTCTCTACTAAATGTTCATATTTTCATCTCATCTATAATGTTCGTGAACAAAGTTTTTTCAAAAAACGAAAAAAAAAAATGTTTTTGCTTCCCCCCGCTTCCCCCCGAATGGTTACTTCCCTCTTGATCCTACCAATATATATATATATATATATATATATATATATATATATATATATATATATATATATATATATATATATATATATATATATATATATATATATATATATATATATATAGAGGCACGATCAGTGGCTATGCTTAAAACGAGTAAAAACTGAATAAGTAAATGTGGACCACAAAATATCGTAAAACTTCATTTTAACTTAATATGCATGAAAGGTAAAAAAGTAATTTTAATCATTATAATTAATAAAAAATTAAATATACAAAAGTTAACATATTATGTACCACCTTTATCACCAAAACTCACCACCACCACCCACCATCAACCACCACCACTACCACCCACCACCACCCATTCCCACCACCACCAACCACCACCATCACCACCACCACCTACCACCACCTACCACCAACCCACCACCCCACCAACCACCACCACCCATCATCACCACCACCCATCACCACCACTACCACCAACCACCACCCAACACCACCACCAACCACCACCACTACCACCGCCACCAACCACCGCCACCAATCACGTCCACCCACCACTACCCACCACTATTACCACCACCACTCACCAACCACCCCCACCCAACACCACCACCACCCCCCACCCAACCACCAACCACCACCACCCACCACTACCCAATACCACCACCACCAACCACCACCCACCATCCACCACCACCACCCAACACTACTACCAACCTTCACCACCACCAACTACCACCCACCACCACCACCTACCACCCACCGCCACCACCACCACCAACCACCAACCACCACCACCACCACCCACCAACCACCACCTACTACCCATCACCACCACCACCAACCACCAACCACCACCACCACCAACAATAAGCACCACCCACCACCATCACCACCCAACACTACCACCAACCACCACCACCACCACCGCCAACCACCAACCACCACCACCCACCAACCACCACCACCACAACAACCCACCACCACCACCCACCACCATCAACCACTACCACCAACCACCACCACCACCACCAACCACCACCCACCATCACCCACCACCAACCACCACCACCCACCAACACCACCATCACCCACTAACTACCACCACCCACTACCACCCATCATCACCACCACCACCACCCACCACCAACAACCACCACAACCACCCACCACCACCCCCCAACACTACCACCAAACTTCACCACCACCACCTACCACCCACCAACACCACCACCACCACCACCCAACACTACCACCAACCTTCACTTACACCTACCACCCACCACCACCACCACCACCACCGCCTCCAACCACTACCTACCACCCACCACCACACCACACCACCAACCACCACCACCACCGCCAACAACCACCACCACCACCACCAGCAACCACCAGCAACTACCACCACCACAATAACCCACCACCACCACCAACCTTTACCACCAACAACCACCACCACCACCAACCACCACCAACACCAACCACCACCACGCACCACCGCCTCCACCACAACCACCCCCACCAACCGTCACCACCCACCAACCGCCAACACAACAACCACCCATCACCACCACCCGTCACCACCACCACCCACCCATCACCACCACCTATCACCACCACCACCCACCCATCAACTACTACCACCCACCGCCACCACCACCACCCACCAACACTACCACCATCCTTCACCACCACCAACCACCACTACCTACCACCCACAACCACCACCACCAACCACCACCACCCAGCAACCACCACCTACCACCCACCACCACCACCAACCACCCACCACCACTACCACCCAACACTACCACCAACCTTCATCACCACCAACCACTACCACCACCAACCACCACAACCACCGCCACCACCACCACCAACCACCACCATCCACCACCAACCACCACCACCACCAACCACCTCCACCTACCATCACCACTACCACCCACC
Source organism: Rutidosis leptorrhynchoides (assembly GCF_046630445.1). Taxonomy (NCBI): domain Eukaryota; kingdom Viridiplantae; phylum Streptophyta; class Magnoliopsida; order Asterales; family Asteraceae; genus Rutidosis; species Rutidosis leptorrhynchoides. The sequence continues at coordinate 343,318,386 of NC_092338.1, read as the reverse complement.
ACCTACCAGCACCAACCACCACCACCTACCAGCACCAACCACCACCACCTGTAGCGACCCCGACAAATCGTCAAGTGACGGCGTCGACTACGTGGGTCCCATTACCTGGTCATAAGTCTTTATGACAATGTTTGACCAAAATATGTCGCCCTCATATTCAAATAAAGATTGTTTTCAAAGTTTACAAGAATTGTTCAACCAAAAGTTAAGTTACAAGGTTATAAGTACATTTGAAATCTAGGCGACACGGTTTAAAGTAAAGTCAAAAGACGCTCCAAGTAATGCATGTATACTCGACATCCAATGCAAGTATCAAATAGTGAGCGGAAGCATGTATCACATATCGTGCAAGACCTGAGAAAAACATAGAGAAATCTGTCAACGAAAACGTTGGTGAAATCATAGGTTTAGTAAGTATTAAACGTTGTTTTTGAACCACAAGATTTTGTATTTCCATAACGTAGATTATCCAAATCATTTGCATTCCAAAAGTGTTGTTATACGCGAGCACTCAATTATCAAAACTTAACCAACGTTACCCCATCACACAGTGCTAGAACCCGCACTAAAACACAAAAATATATTTCATCCGCATAACGGTAGCGAACCGTCCGAATGAGGGTTTGTTAAACCCGTATGGCCACACAATATAAGTTCTCGCTTACACCCTGCAAGTGTAACTAATGATAATCGAATTGAGGCATTTTTGTTCTAACTCGCACGTGGAATGTTTGTTTTCACACTTGTGTTCAAAACATAAAAGTAAGTAGTACGAGATGTAACAAAGTATATGTTTTCTCAGCCCACGATTTAAAAGTATAAAAGTTGTTGAAAAGGTGGGACTATGATCTCACCTCGAGTGCACGAGTATAAAGGTACTTCAACAAGTAAACGTGTGCATGAAAGTTGCTTAGCCTTGACCTAAACAAGTAAGTTATATCAATTAACCGGTTACGACACAAGGTCGGGTGAAATGTGTTCAATTAGTCCTATGGCTCAATACGACTCGATTAAATATAGCATGTGAATCACGTTGTCAAGTTTCATACAAGAAACAAGTATAAAAGCATGTTAGAATGATTGTATAAAAGTTTGGTTAAGTTTGACTAAAAGTCAAACTTGGTCAAAGTCAACGAAAAAGTCAACGCGTTCGGGTCGGGTCCCGAACTATTTTTCTATGCTAAATATTCATATACAAGTATATTAGAACAAGTTTCATGTGAATCGGAGGTCCGTAGGTCATCAAACATTTCACGTGAAATGGGACGAGGAGGTCAGAATCTGACCAGGCACATCTGCGCGCCGCGCGGGGATGGGGCGCGCCGCGCCACCATCTGTGCAGGTCTGTTTCTGTTTTTCACAAGTATGCACGAGCTAAAAACCAAATAACCACATTTTATGATCCGTAAACAATTAGAACATGTATCTTATATCATCGGAAAGGTAATTTGACGAGGAAAACACCTAGACACATTTCATCAAGCAATTCAACACTTACAACAACCCAAAACCGCATTAAACGTTCATAATCAAAGTTTCAAGTTCTAAAAATGCATTTCATGAACCAATTTACATGTATGATATGCCGTTTCGAAGGTAATCAAACACACATTGCAACTAAACACTTATCAACAACAATTCATAGCATTTGATGCACCAAAAGTTCATATAAAGCTTATCAACCCTAATCCAAAATCACCAAAATCACTAATCAAGTTTATGAAGTTTTACAAATCAACCTACGCATCAAAACGAAGCTAGTGATACTAGTAACACAATTAAAACATGAACTTTAACAATCAAACAACATTTAATCTTCCAAAATGCAAGATTAAGCAAACCCATTTCAAATGTTCAAACTAGTTACTCAAAACAACAAATCGAGCAAGTAAATCATATATTCATGCTAGACACGAGCCATAGACACTAACTAACACCATTTCAAATCAAAAACACGAATTTAGAGAAATCTAGAGTTTTAGAAATGTTACCCAAAATCGATGAAGTTAGTATCAAATCGTAGAGAATGAAGAGAGGATCACGAAAATGTAATTTGTTTTGTTGTAAGCCTCCTAGATCGAATTTAGATGATGATTTTATGAAGTTGGGGTTTGTGTGTGTGTTCTTGCTAGAGAGAAAGAGAGAGAGAGGGAGATGGTTGAATGGTGGTGATTGGGGTGGACTAGTTGACCTAGTCAACTAGTTTGCCCCGTGTCAATTTTAGTCCCTCGAGTTTAGAAGCGGGTGCGGGATTTAACCGATCGAATATTTTTAAAACGCAAGTTAACGAGAGATGTTATAATTAAATAACGAGAATATTATGAACGTTCGTCAACGGAGTCGACGAATTTAAATACGAAAGATATTATTTAAAAAAAAAAGACGGTGTTAAAATAAATTTAACGGAAAAACGCGGGATGTTACATTATCCACACCTCAAAAGAAATTTCGTCCCGAAATTTAGTTGGAAGTAGTAGTCGATATCTCTTACTCGAGACTTTACGTTGTTCATAATATGAATAAGTGTAGGTACGTCCTTGAGTGTTCTCATGAATTTGGATAGTCAGGGTTTTACGTTGTATTAAAGTTTGGTTTTACGATCCCCGATTTCAACTGGTTTTCCTATGAAGAGAAGTTTGTCATCGATAGTTGATGTACCTAGCAGGATTGCACGTTCCTGTTCCACAGGACACGTTTCTAAGTTTGTTACACGAAATGTAGGGTAAACGGAAACTTAATTGAGTCTGAAGTTCCAAACGATAGGAAGCGGTTCCAATACGCCCCAAGGTTTCAAAAGGTTCGATATTGCGGATATAGCCTTTCTCGATTTCCCAAATTGGATTACACCTTTCCAAGGTGCGGTTTCTCAATATTACGCGGTTACACACTGGGATTTGTGAGGTTTTCATCTAAGTTTGGTATGACTCTTTTGGGCGACTACGGGTCGTCTCGAGCCCTTCTCGGACTTGGATTATCTCAATTGTTGTTTCTTGGATGAGTTAAGATTCGGTGTTTTGTTTGCCACATGCTTTGGTCCAACGAATAGGGGTATGACATTAGCGGTCATATAGGGTTTCGGAAAGTGCGTGTGAACACACGAGTGGTAACTACTGTTGTAAGAGGGATCTACTAAAAGCGACCATGCAAGTTTGAAACATGTCTTTTGAAGACGTAAATCGTTCGTTTGTTCGGTTCGTCTGTTTGTGGGTGGTACGCGGTACTCATGTCTAAGCGGGTCTTCAAGGTTTCTTGTAAAACTAGAGGCGAAACGAGTAATTCGATACGGGATATTTGACAAAGATACTCCGTGTTGGAATAGAATCTCTTAAGATATGTTTGAACAAGTCAGTTAGGGTTCGAGAAATGTTCGTTAGGACTATTCACCCTCGTGGCGAATACTAATATAATATGAGGAATTTCTCTATCCATGGAGAAATGTCACAAGGAGTTTCCTTAAACGGAAATGCGAGCGATAAAGATAGGAGTGAAATGAGGACTGAGAATAGGATGAGCTTACATCTCGAGGTTGCCATAACGCGCCTCTAGTTGTCGAAAATTGAAGTCTGGAAGAGAAACAAGATAGTACACGTAGTTGTATAGTTCGGGGTTGAATAATAGTTGGCCGATTATCAGAAACACAAGGACGTTAAGTCAAAGAAGAGTGAAGTATCGTTGGATTGTGTGTTATCTTAAATTCCAGTAATATCAGACAGTAACGGTGAAATAACAGAGGTATGTGTGTGGTACGTGATGACGAGAAAGTTGATCGGATCTACAGTTTAATATTCGAATTCTTCGTGCAAAATAACGAATTTTAGTTACGTTAATTTTGAGTCGAGAGAGTATGCCTTTCGGCGTTCATGTAGAAATATTTCCATGTTTGAGTTCCATCTGTTGCTATACGATTTTAACTAGAAATGTTGGTGTGAAGAATCACGCTCAAGGTTCGAACACGGAGAGGTTTAAAGTTTTCCCTTAGTGAGTTAACGAGTGTAAAAGTCGGGTAACACGAGAAAAGTCAGAAATGAATCTTCGGTGATAACAGGCGAGATCTAAGATTTTACGAATACAAGTCTGAGTTGGGAGAGTTTCCTGATTACATGTGGCTTGATTTCGAGATTGATTGTAATGCCTTGACCATTAACATCATGGTCTAGAAAATTGGACTTCGTTCAACAGAAATTCTCACTCGGAGAATTTGGTATAAAGTTGCTCTTTTCTCAAAAGTTCGAGCGTAAGATGGTGATGTTGTTCGTTTTCCTTCTTTACTTAAATAAGTTAAGATGTCATCTATAAATACGATAACAGATTAGTCTATATGAATTTGCATACGCGGTTCAAGAGGTTTATGGATACGGGCGAGCCCTAAATAAATCAAACGGTACTAAGAGAGTTTTACAACTAACGTTGCGAGTTCAGAAAGTGGCTTAGGAGACATCGTCTCACTTAACCCCCAATTGATGATAACCGGAACGGAGGTCGATTTGGAACATATGGGATTCGTGCAAATAATCATAAGGTCATGGATGCGAGGGAGAGGGTATCGGTTTCCAACCGAAAATTACTCAGTTCACAATAATCTATACAAGATGATGGGGAAACAATTTTTTTTTTTTTTTTTTTTTTTTTTTTTTTTTTTACGAATAGGTTCCGAGCTCCCTAGTTCTATAGGTGTCAAGTCAAAAGTCTTAACGTATATCCTCCAATAAAATTTATAGGCACACAATATTTTCCGTCGGTCACTTAAATCGTCTAAGTAGTATCTGGGGGAAAGAGGTGGAATATGAAGAGCACGAGTCAAATCCTTGGTTATAAAACGTCTAACGGTACTCGAATCGAATAAGTATGAAACATACGGTTTGTTGTGAGGAAACATACCCGTGACTAGTCCATCATCGTCTCGGGCATCCTAGGTGTCGATGTCGTAAGTTCAACGGCGCGCGTTGGTTTTTGCTTTATTCTTTGGGCATTCATTCCTAAAATGACCCGATTGGCCGCATTTGTAGCAAATACTCGGCTTTGGTGCGTCGGGCCCCTTTTGAGTGACGGGGGCGGTACTTCCACAATACTTGGCAATATGACCACTACCTTGGCACCGATGGCAAATTAGCTTGCCACATTCACCAAAATGATGCTTGTGGCATTTGTTGCAAAAAGGTCGTGTCCCGGCATAACTTTTCTTGCCGACGGGGGTGAGAGGTTCCTTGGAAAGGTTGTTGTTGTAGTTACTCGATTGGGGGGCTTCCCATTTTCTTTTGTTGTCACCCGACTCATCCTCGGCTTTAGGTGCCGGCACTTCAATCTCGTCTACCGTTTCGATCAATTGACGGGCCATATTCAGGGCCTCTTGGTGATTACTGGGTCTGGATGACATTACTCCTTGTTTGATGCTCTTGGGAAGACCATCCATGTAAAGTTCAACCCTTAGAGGTTCGGGGGTCACGAGGTTTGGGCACATCAAGGATAGCTCAGAAAATCGTTGATTATATGCCTTTAGGTCATTCCCGACCGCTTTTAAAGTTCTTAGTTCGTGTTCGAGCTTACGGGTCTCTTCGCGCGGGAAGTATTCGGTGATCATCTTTTTCTTTAAGTCGGCCCATGAGAGTGTGTGGGCTTCATCGATACCCACCGACAGCACATACGTATTCCACCATGTGAGGGCGATACCGGCAAAAGTGTGGGTGGAATATCTGACTTTGTCTTGGTCCCGACAACCGCTTATGCTAAAAACGGCTTCTGTTTGCTCAAACCATCGGGTGAGCACAACCGGTCCTCCGGTCCCATCGAAGGTGTGAGGTTTGCACCCCATGAAAGTTTTGTAGGAGCAACTCTCGTTTGAATTACCGGCTCCATGGTTGTTGTGGTTGTGGTTGTTATTGATGTCGGAGGAGATACTAGCCATAGCCGCACCTATGGCCGTGGCTATCATGCGTTGAAAAGCTTGTTCGGAAGTTTCATTACGTGGCCCGCGACGGGGAGGCATTGTTCCTTCAAGACACAAGAATATCGTTGATTAGTATTCTCAATAATACTAATCATGATATGGAATGATGATGTAGAGAAAATTTTCCTTGACTCGCCTTAAATTCTTTATGTCATAATGTCGGAATGTCCATATGAATCACCGTAATATAATCCCGGAAATTATATTACCCTGATTCTCATGTGCATTTAACATTACTTCATAAAGTCAAGGTGGCGCGTCAACAAAATTTATCAACGTAAGATCAAGATCGAATACGAGTTAGATATGATAGAAGAGTTCGAGTATAAATGCACAAATAGTCAAGTAATTCCTACTTCTGTCTATATGCCGGTTGTAGTCTAGATTCACCTATGTACCCTATGACTCGGGGTGGACACAAATGAACTCTAAATCCCTACAACCAAGGCTCTGATACCACTTGTAGCGACCCCGACAAATCGTCAAGTGACGGCGTCGACTACGTGGGTCCCATTACCTGGTCATAAGTCTTTATGACAATGTTTGACCAAAATATGTCGCCCTCATATTCAAATAAAGATTGTTTTCAAAGTTTACAAGAATTGTTCAACCAAAAGTTAAGTTACAAGGTTATAAGTACATTTGAAATCTAGGCGACACGGTTTAAAGTAAAGTCAAAAGACGCTCCAAGTAATGCATGTATACTCGACATCCAATGCAAGTATCAAATAGTGAGCGGAAGCATGTATCACATATCGTGCAAGACCTGAGAAAAACATAGAGAAATCTGTCAACGAAAACGTTGGTGAAATCATAGGTTTAGTAAGTATTAAACGTTGTTTTTGAACCACAAGATTTTGTATTTCCATAACGTAGATTATCCAAATCATTTGCATTCCAAAAGTGTTGTTATACGCGAGCACTCAATTATCAAAACTTAACCAACGTTACCCCATCACACAGTGCTAGAACCCGCACTAAAACACAAAAATATATTTCATCCGCATAACGGTAGCGAACCGTCCGAATGAGGGTTTGTTAAACCCGTATGGCCACACAATATAAGTTCTCGCTTACACCCTGCAAGTGTAACTAATGATAATCGAATTGAGGCATTTTTGTTCTAACTCGCACGTGGAATGTTTGTTTTCACACTTGTGTTCAAAACATAAAAGTAAGTAGTACGAGATGTAACAAAGTATATGTTTTCTCAGCCCACGATTTAAAAGTATAAAAGTTGTTGAAAAGGTGGGACTATGATCTCACCTCGAGTGCACGAGTATAAAGGTACTTCAACAAGTAAACGTGTGCATGAAAGTTGCTTAGCCTTGACCTAAACAAGTAAGTTATATCAATTAACCGGTTACGACACAAGGTCGGGTGAAATGTGTTCAATTTGTCCTATGGCTCAATACGACTCGATTAAATATAGCATGTGAATCACGTTGTCAAGTTTCATACAAGAAACAAGTATAAAAGCATGTTAGAATGATTGTATAAAAGTTTGGTTAAGTTTGACTAAAAGTCAAACTTGGTCAAAGTCAACGAAAAAGTCAACGCGTTCGGGTCGGGTCCCGAACTATTTTTCTATGCTAAATATTCATATACAAGTATATTAGAACAAGTTTCATGTGAATCGGAGGTCCGTAGGTCATCAAACATTTCACGTGAAATGGGACGAGGAGGTCAGAATCTGACCAGGCACATCTGCGCGCCGCGCGGGGATGGGGCGCGCCGCGCCACCATCTGTGCAGGTCTGTTTCTGTTTTTCACAAGTATGCACGAGCTAAAAACCAAATAACCACATTTTATGATCCGTAAACAATTAGAACATGTATCTTATATCATCGGAAAGGTAATTTGACGAGGAAAACACCTAGACACATTTCATCAAGCAATTCAACACTTACAACAACCCAAAACCGCATTAAACGTTCATAATCAAAGTTTCAAGTTCTAAAAATGCATTTCATGATTCGGGCAACCAATTTACATGTATGATATGCCGTTTCGAAGGTAATCAAACACACATTGCAACTAAACACTTATCAACAACAATTCATAGCATTTGATGCACCAAAAGTTCATATAAAGCTTATCAACCCTAATCCAAAATCACCAAAATCACTAATCAAGTTTATGAAGTTTTACAAATCAACCTACGCATCAAAACGAAGCTAGTGATACTAGTAACACAATTAAAACATGAACTTTAACAATCAAACAACATTTAATCTTCCAAAATGCAAGATTAAGCAAACCCATTTCAAATGTTCAAACTAGTTACTCAAAACAACAAATCGAGCAAGTAAATCATATATTCATGCTAGACACGAGCCATAGACACTAACTAACACCATTTCAAATCAAAAACACGAATTTAGAGAAATCTAGAGTTTTAGAAATGTTACCCAAAATCGATGAAGTTAGTATCAAATCGTAGAGAATGAAGAGAGGATCACGAAAATGTAATTTGTTTTGTTGTAAGCCTCCTAGATCGAATTTAGATGATGATTTTATGAAGTTGGGGTTTGTGTGTGTGTTCTTGCTAGAGAGAAAGAGAGAGAGAGGGAGATGGTTGAATGGTGGTGATTGGGGTGGACTAGTTGACCTAGTCAACTAGTTTGCCCCGTGTCAATTTTAGTCCCTCGAGTTTAGAAGCGGGTGCGGGATTTAACCGATCGAATATTTTTAAAACGCAAGTTAACGAGAGATGTTATAATTAAATAACGAGAATATTATGAACGTTCGTCAACGGAGTCGACGAATTTAAATACGAAAGATATTATTTAAAAAAAAAAGACGGTGTTAAAATAAATTTAACGGAAAAACGCGGGATGTTACACCACCTACCAACCACCACCTACCACCCACTGAAATGTCCCGTTCTTATTGATTAAAAACGTTCCATATTAATTGATTTCGTTGCGAGGTTTTGACCTCTATATGAGACGTTTTTCAAAGACTACATTCATTTTAAAACAAACCATAACCTTTATTTCATCAATAAAGGTTTAAAAAGCTTTACGTAGATTATCAAATAATGATAATCTAAAATATTCTGTTTACACACGACCATTACATAATGGTTTACAATACAAATATGTTACAACAAAATAAGTTTCTTGAATGCAATTTTTACACAATATCATACAAGCATGGACTCCAAATCTCGTCCTTATTTAAGTATGCGACAGCGGAAGCTCTTAATAATCACCTGAGAAAAAACATGCTTAAAACGTCAACAAAAATGTTGGTGAGTTATAGGTTTAACCTATATATATCAAATCATAATAATAGACCACAAGATTTCATATTTCAATACACATCCCATACATAGAGATAAAAATCATTCATATGGTGAACACCTGGTAACCGACATTAACAAGATGCATATATAAGAATATCCCCATCATTCCGGGACACCCTTCGGATATGATATAAATTTCGAAGTACTAAAGCATCCGGTACTTTGGATGGGGTTTGTTAGGCCCAATAGATCTATCTTTAGGATTCGCGTCAATTAGGGTGTCTGTTCCCTAATTCTTAGATTACCAGACTTAATAAAAAGGGGCATATTCGATTTCGATAATTCAACCATAGTATGTAGTTTCACGTACTTGTGTCTATTTTGTAAATCATTTATAAAACCTGCATGTATTCTCATCCCAAAAATATTAGATTTTAAAAGTGGGACTATAACTCACTTTCACAGATTTTTACTTCGTCGGGAAGTAAGACTTGGCCACTGGTTGATTCACGAACCTATAACAATATATACATATATATCAAAGTATGTTCAAAATATATTTACAACACTTTTAATATATTTTGATATTTTAAGTTTATTAAGTCAGCTGTCCTCGTTAGTAACCTACAACTAGTTGTCCACAGTTAGATGTACAGAAATAAATCGATAAATATTATCTTGAATCAATCCACGACCCAGTGTATACGTATCTCAGTATTGATCACAACTCAAACTATATATATTTTGGAATCAACCTCAACCCTGTATAGCTAACTCCAACATTCACATATAGAGTGTCTATGGTTGTTCCGAAATATATATAGATGTGTCGACATGATAGGTTGAAACATTGTATACGTGTCTATGGTATCTCAAGATTACATAATATACAATACAAGTTGATTAAGTTATGGTTGGAATAGATTTGTTACCAATTTTCACGTAGCTAAAATGAGAAAAATTATCCAATCTTGTTTTACCCATAACTTCTTCATTTTAAATCCGTTTTGAGTGAATCAAATTGCTATGGTTTCATATTGAACTCTATTTTATGAATCTAAACAGAAAAAGTATAGGTTTATAGTCGGAAAAATAAGTTACAAGTCATTTTTGTAAAGGTAGTCATTTCAGTCGAAAGAACGACGTCTAGATGACCATTTTAGAAAACATACTTCCACTTTGAGTTTAACCATAATTTTTAGATATAGTTTCATGTTCATAATAACAATCATTTTCTCAGAATAACAACTTTTAAATCAAAGTTTATCATAGTTTTTAATTAACTAACCCAAAACAGCCCGCGGTGTTACTACGACGGCGTAAATCCGGTTTTACGGTGTTTTTCGTGTTTCCAGGTTTTTAATCATTAAGTTCGCATATCATATAGATATAGAACATGTGTTTAGTTGATTTTAAAAGTCAAGTTAGAAGGATTAACTTTTATTTGCGAACAAGTTTAGAATTAACTAAACTATGTTCTAGTGATTACAAGTTTAAACCTTCGAATAAGATAGCTTTATATGTATGAATCGAATGATGTTATGAACATCATTACTACCTTAAGTTCCTTGGATAAACCTACTGGAAAATATAAAAATGGATCTAGCTTCAACGGATCCTTGGATGGCTCGAAGTTCTTGAAGCAGAATCATGACACGAAAACAAGTTCAAGTAAGATCATCACTTGAAATAAGATTGTTATAGTTATAGAAATTGAACCAAAGTTTGAATATGATTATTACCTTGTATTAGAATGATAAACTACTGTAAGAAACAAAGATTTCTTGAGGTTGGATGATCACCTTACAAGATTGGAAGTGAGCTAGCAAACTTGAAAGTATTCTTGATTTTATGTAACTAGAACTTGTAGAATATATGAAGAACACTTAGAACTTGAAGATAGAACTTGAGAGAGATCATTTAGATGAAGAAAATTGAAGAATTAAAGTGTTTGTAGGTGTTTTTGGTCGTTGGTGTATGGATTAGATGTAAAGGATATGTAATTTTGTTTTCATGTAAATAAGTCATGAATGATTACTCATATTTTTGTAATTTTATGAGATATTTCATGCTAGTTGCCAAATGATGGTTCCCACATGTGTTAGGTGACTCACATGGGCTGCTAAGAGCTGATCATTGGAGTGTATATACTAATAGTACATACATCTAAAAGCTGTGTATTGTACGAGTACGAATACGGGTGCATACGAGTAGAATTGTTGATGAAACTGAACGAGGATGTAATTGTAAGCATTTTTGTTAAGTAGAAGTATTTTGATAAGTGTATTGAAGTCTTTCAAAAGTGTATAAATACATATTAAAACACTACATGTAGATACATTTTAACTGAGTCGTTAAGTCATCGTTAGTCGTTACATGTAAGTGTTGTTTTGAAACCTCTAGGTTAACGATCTTGTTAAATGTTGTTAACCCAATGTTTATAATATCAAATGAGATTTTAAATTATTATATTATCATGATATTATCATCTATGAATATCTCTTAATATGATATATATACATTAAATGTCTTTACAACGATAATCGTTACATATATGTCTCGTTTAAAAATCATTAAGTTAGTAGTCTTGTTTTTACATATGTAGTTCATTGTTAATATACTTAATGATATGTTTACTTATCATAGTATCATGTTAACTATATATATATATCCATATATATGTCATCATATAGTTTTTACAAGTTTTAACGTTCGTGAATCACCGGTCAACTTGGGTGGTCAATTGTCTATATGAAACATATTTCAATTAATCAAGTCTTAACAAGTTTGATTGCTTAACATGTTGGAAACATTTAATCATGTAAATATCAATCTCAATTAATATATATAAACATGGAAAAGTTCGGGTCACTACAGTACCTACCCGTTAAATAAATTTCGTCCTGAAATTTTAAGCTGTTGAAGGTGTTGACGAATCTTCTGGAAATAGATGCGGGTATTTCTTCTTCATCTGATCTTCATGCTCCCAGGTGAACTCGGGTCCTCTACGAGCATTCCATCGAACCTTAACAATCGGTATCTTGTTTTGTTTAAGTCTCTTAACCTCACAATCCATTATTTCGACGGGTTCTTCAATGAATTGAAGTTTTTCATTGATTTGGATTTCGTCCAACGGAATAGTGAGATCTTCTTTAGCAAAACATTTCTTCAAATTCGAGACGTGGAAAGTGTTATGTACATTCGTAAGTTGTGGAGGTAACTCAAGTCGGTAAGCTACTGGTCCGACACGATCAATAATCTTGAATGGTCCAATATACCTTGGATTTAATTTCCCTCGTTTACCAAATCGAACAACACCTTTCCAAGGTGCAACCTTAAGCATGACCATCTCTCCAATTTCAAATTCTATGTCTTTTCTTTTAATGTCGGCGCAGCTCTTTTGTCGACTTTGGGCGGTTTTCAACCGTTGTTGAATTTGGATGATCTTCTCGGTAGTTTCTTGTATTATCTCCGGACCCGTAATCTGTCTATCCCCCACTTCACTCCAACAAATCGGAGACCTGCACTTTCTACCATAAAGTGCTTCAAATGGCGCCATCTCAATGCTTGAATGGTAGCTGTTGTTGTAGGAAAATTCTGCTAACGGTAGATGTCGATCCCAACTATTTCCGAAATCAATAACACATGCTCATAGCATGTCTTCAAGCGTTTGTATCGTCCTTTTGCTCTGCCCATCAGTTTGTGGATGATAGGCAGTACTCATGTCTAGACGAGTTCCTAATGCTTGCTGTAATGTCTGCCAGAATCTTAAAATAAATCTGCCATCCCTATCAGAGATAATAGAGATTGGTATTCCATGTCTGGAGACGACTTCCTTCAAATACAGTCGTGCTAACTTCTCCATCTTGTCATCTTCTCTTATTGGCAGGAAATGTGCTGATTTGGTGAGACGATCAACTATTACCCAAATAGTATCAAAACCACTTGCAGTCCTTGGCAATTTAGTGATGAAATCCATGGTAATGTTTTCCCATTTCCATTCCGGGATTTCGGGTTGTTGAAGTAGACCTGATGGTTTCTGATGCTCAGCTTTGACCTTAGAACACGTCAAACATTCTCCTACGTATTTAGCAACATCGATTTTCATACCCGGCCACCAAAAATATTTCTTGAGATCCTTGTACATCTTCCCCGTTCCAGGATGTATTGAGTATCTGGTTTTATGAGCTTCTCTAAGTACCATTTCTCTCATATCTCCAAATTTTGGTACCCAAATCCTTTCAGCCCTATACCGGGTTCCGTCTTCCCGAATATTAAGATGCTTCTCCGATCCTTTGGGTATTTCATCCTTTAAATTTCCCTCTTTTAAAACTCCTTGTTGCGCCTCCTTTATTTGAGTAGTAAGGTCATTATGAATCATTATATTCATAGATTTTACTCGAATGAGTTCTCTGTCCTTCCTGCTCAAGGCATCGGCTACCACATTTGCCTTTCCCGGGTGGTAACGAATCTAAAAGTCTTAATCATTCAATAATTCAATCCACCTACGCTACCTCATATTCAGTTGTTTCTGATTAATTATGTGTTGAAGACTTTTGTGGTCGGTATATATAATACTTTTGACCCCATATAAGTAGTGCCTCCAAGTCTTTAATGCAAAAACAATCGCGCCTAATTCCAAATCATGCGTCGTATAATTTTGTTCGTGAATCTTCAATTATCTAGACGCATAAGCAATCACCTTCGTTCGTTGCATTAATACACAACCGAGACCTTGCTTTGATGCGTCACAATAAATCACAAAATCATCATTCCCTTCAGGCAATGACAATATAGGTGCCGTAGTTAGCTTTTTCTTCAATAACTGAAACGCTTTCTCTTGTTCATCATTCCATTCAAATTTCTTCCCTTTATGCGTTAATGCAGTCAAGGGTTTTGCTATTCTGGAAAAGTCTTGGATGAACCTTCTGTAGTAACCAGCTAGTCCTAAAAACTGGCGTATGTGTTTCGGAGTTTTCGGGGTTTCCCACTTTTCAACAGTTTCTATCTTTGCCGGATCCACCTTAATACCTTCTTTGTTTACTATGTGACCGAGGAATTGAACTTCTTCCAACCAAAATGCACACTTTGAAAACTTAGCGTACAATTCTTCCTTCCTGAATACTTCTAACACCTTTCTCAAATGTTCACCGTGTTCTTGGTCATTCTTTGAGTAAATAAGTATGTCATCAATGAAAACAATGACAAACTTGTCAAGGTATGGTCCACACACTCGGTTCATAAGGTCCATGAACACAGCTGGTGCATTAGTTAAACCAAACGGCATGACCATAAACTCATAATGACCGTAATGTGTTCTGAAAGTAGTCTTTGGAATATCATCTTCTTTCACCCGCATTTGATGATACCCCGAACGTAAGTCAATCTTTGAATAAACAGACGAGCCTTGTAGTTGATCAAATAAGTCGTCGATTCTCGGTAGTGGGTAGCGGTTCTTGATGGTAAGTTTGTTCAACTCTCGGTAGTCGATACACAACCTGAATGTACCATCTTTCTTCTTGACAAACAAAACAGGAGCTCCCCACGGTGATGTGCTTGGTCGAATAAAACCATGCTCTAAAAGTTCTTGTAATTGGCTTTGCAGTTCTTTCATCTCGCTGGGTGCGAGTCTGTAAGGAGCACGAGCTATTGGTGCAGCTCCTGGTACAAGATCTATTTGAAATTCAACGGATCGATGTGGGGGTAATCCCGGTAATTCTTTCGGAAATACATCGGGAAATTCTTTTGCAATGGGAACATCATTGATGCTCTTTTCTTCAGTTTGTACTTTCTCGACGTGTGCTAGAATAGCATAGCAACCTTTTCTTATTAGTTTTTGTGCCTTCAAATTACTAATAAGATGTAGCTTCGTGTTATCCTTTTCTCCGTACACCATTAAGGGTTTTCCTTTTTCTCGTATAATGCGAATTGCATTTTTTTAACAAACGATCTCTGCTTTCACTTCTTTCAACCAGTCCATACCGATTATCATATCAAAACTCCCTAACTCTACTGGTATCAAATCAACCTTAAATGTTTCGCTAACCAGTTTAATTTCTCGATTCCGACATTTATTATCTGCTAAAATTAATTTACCATTTGCTAATTCGAGTAAAAATTTACTATCCAAAGGCGTCAATGGACAACTTAATTTAGCACAAAAATCTCTACTCATATAGCTTCTATCCGCACCCGAATCAAATAAAACGTAAGCAGATTTATTGTCAATAAGAAACGTACCCGTAACAAGCTCCGGGTCTTCCTGTGCCTCTGCCGCATTAATATTGAAAACTCTTCCGCGGCCTTGTCCATTCGTGTTCTCCTGGTTTGGGTAATTTCTAATAATGTGACCCGGTTTTCCACATTTATAACAAACTACATTGGCATAACTTGCTCCGACACTACTTGCTCCGCCATTACTCGTTCCGACACCATTTGTTCCTTTCGTTCTATTAACCCCTGATCCGTAGACCTCACACTTCGCCGCGTTATGACCATTTCTTTTACACTTGTTGCAAAATTTGGTGCAGAACCCCGAGTGATACTTTTCACACCTTTGGCATAGCTGCTTCTGATTGTTGTTGTTGTTGTTGCGGTTATTATTGTTGTTGGGATGATTGTTGTAGTTGCTGTTGTTGTTGTTGTTGTTGTTATTGTTGTTGTTGTTGGGCCGTTTGTTGTAGTTGCGATTGATGTTGCGATTGTTGGGATAATTGTTGCGATTATTGTTGTAATTGCTGTTGTTGTTGTATTGGTGATTCTTATCACCGTTTTCCTCCCACTTTGTTTTGACTTGCTTCACATTGGCCTCTTCAGCAGTCTGTTCTTTAATTCTTTCTTCAATCTGGTTCACTAGTTTATGAGCCATTCTACATGCCTGTTGTATGGAGGCGGGCTCGTGTGAACTTATATCTTCTTGGATTCTTTCCGGTAATCCTTTCACAAACGCGTCGATCTTCTCTTCCTCATCTTCGAATGCTCCCGGACACAATAGGCACAATTCTGTGAATCGTCTTTCGTACGTGGTAATATCAAATCCTTGGGTTCGTAACCCTCTAAGTTCTGTCTTGAGCTTATTGACCTCGGTTCTGGGACGGTACTTCTCGTTCATCAAGTGCTTGAATGCTGACCACGGTAGTGCGTACGCATCGTCTTGTCCCACTTGCTCTAGATAGGTATTCCACCATGTTAACACAAAACCTGTGAAGGTATGCGTAGCGTACTTCACTTTGTCCTCTTCAGTACACTTACTTATGGCAAACACCGATTCGACCTTCTCGGTCCACCGTTTCAATCCGATCGGTCCTTCGGTTCCATCAAATTCCAAAGGTTTGCAGGCAGTGAATTCTTTGTAGGTGCATCCTACACGATTTCATGTACTGCTAGATCCAAGGTTATTGTTGGTATGTAGCGCAGCCTGTACTGCGGCTATGTTTGAAGCTAGAAAAGTACGGAATTCCTCTTCATTCATATTCACGGTGTGTCGAGTAGTCGGTGCCATTTCCTTCAAAATAGTCAAATGGAACAAGTTAATCATACAGAATATTAAGAGTAGTTAATAGTATTTCGTAGCATAATATGAACTTATTTATAAAAGCTTTTTCTTCATATTAGCGTTTTATAAGTTTAAATTCGGGTAGTACCTACCCGTTAAGTTCATACTTAGTAGCTAATATACAATTCAACTACTACAATTCTCTATGGAAAACTGATTATAATAATATTTCGCGTTCAAACTTTTACACAATATTTTACAAACTTACAATACCGCTTATTTTACATATAGCATAAAATATAGCACACAATAAATTTGATACAAGATGGTTGTGAAGATAATTCTAGCTAGTACACAAGTCGTTCAGCAAAGGCAATAAAGATACGTAATTCATACGTCCAAAAATAAGTCATGCATTCTGGTTTTACTAGGATTACTTCCCATCCTTGGTCTTGTGGAACATAACCGTTATGGCCGTTGATAAGACAGCGTGTTGTAACGTCGTCAAAGGGACGAGGGTTACGTAATGTCCAACAGTCCCGTAACAATCTAAAAACCTCATTTCTTACCCCAATTACCGACTCCGTCACTTGTGGGAACGTTTTGTTTAATAGTTGTAGCCCGATGTTCTTGTTCTCACTTTGGTGAGAAGCGAACATTACTAATCCGTAAGCATAACATGCTTCTTTATGTTGCATGCTAGCCGCTTTTTCTAAATCACGAAGTCCAATATTCGGATATATTGAGTCAAAATAATTTCTTAACCCATTGCGTAAAATAGCATTTGGGTTCCCCGCAATATATGCGTCAAAGTAAACACATCGTAACTTATGGATTTCCCAATGTGATATCCCCCATCTTTTGAACGAAAGCCTTTTATAAACCAAGGCATTCTTGGAACGTTCTTCGAATGTCTTACAAACTGATCTCGCCTTAAATAGTTGTGCCGAAGAATTCTGACCGACTCTAGACAAGATTTCATCAATCATGTCTCCGGGTAGGTCTCTTAAAATATTGGGTTGTCTATCCATTTTGTGTTTTTATACTGTAAAATAGACAAGAGTTAGATTCATAAAAAAAAAATACTTATTAATACAAGCAATTTTTACATATATCATAAAGCATAAGCACACTATATTACATATATTACACCACACGAATACAACTATCTTATTCCGACTCGCTTGTTTCTTCTTCTTCAATTTTGGTTCGTTTTGCCAAGTTTCTAGGGATATATGATGTTCCCCTAATACGAGCCGTCGTTTTCCACATTGGTTTAGAAAAACCTGGTGGTTTAGAGGTTCCCGGGTCATTGTTACAACTTAAGGACTTCGGGGGTTGACGATACATATAAAGTTCATCGGGGTTGGAATTAGATTTCTCTATTTTTATGCCCTTTCCCTTATTATTTTCTTTTGTCTTTTTAAATTCAGTTGGGGTAATTTCTATAACATCATCGGAATTCTCGTCGGAATCCGATTCATCGGAGAATTGGTAATCCTCCCAATATTTTGTTTCCTTGGCGAAAACACCATTGACCATAATTAACCTTGGTCGGTTGGTTGAGGATTTTCTTTTACTTAACAGTTTTATTATTTCCCCCACTGGTTCTATTTCTTCATCCGGTTCCGATTCTTCTTCCGGTTCCGATTCTTCTTCCGGTTCCAACTCTTCTTCCGGTTCCTCTTCGGGAACTTGTGAATCAGTCCACGAATCATTCCAATTTACATTTGACTCTTCATTATTATTAGGTGAGTCAATGGGACTTGTTCTAGAGGTAGACATCTATCACATAATATCAAACGCGTTAAGAGATTAATATATCACATAATATTCACATGTTAAAAATATATAGTTTCCAACAAAATTTGTTAAGCAATCATTTTTCAAGTAAACACGGTCGAAGTCTAGACTCACTAATGCATCCTAACAAACTCGATAAGACACACTAATGCAAAATTCTGGTTCTCTAAGACCAAAGCTAGGATACCAACTGAAATGTCCCGTTCTTATTGATTAAAAACGTTCCATATTAATTGATTTCGTTGCGAGGTTTTGACCTCTATATGAGACGTTTTTCAAAGACTACATTCATTTTAAAATAAACCATAACCTTTATTTCATCAATAAAGGTTTAAAAAGCTTTACGTAGATTATCAAATAATGATAATCTAAAATATCCTGTTTACACACGACCATTACATAATGGTTTACAATACAAATATGTTACAACAAAATAAGTTTCTTGAATGCAGTTTTTACACAATATCATACAAGCATGGACTCCAAATCTCGTCCTTATTTAAGTATGCTACAGCGGAAGCTCTTAATAATCACCTGAGAATAAACATGCTTAAAACGTCAACAAAAATGTTGGTGAGTTATAGGTTTAACCTATATATATCAAATCATAATAATAGACCACAAGATTTCATATTTCAATACACATCCCATACATAGAGATAAAAATCATTCATATGGTGAACACCTGGTAACCGACAATAACAAGATGCATATATAAGAATATCCCCATCATTCCGGGACACCCTTCGGATATGATATAAATTTCGAAGTACTAAAGCATCCGGTACTTTGGATGGGGTTTGTTAGGCCCAATAGATCTATCTTTAGGATTCGCGTCAATTAGGGTGTCTGTTCCCTAATTCTTAGATTACCAGACTTAATAAAAAGGGGCATATTCGATTTCGATAATTCAACCATAGAATGTAGTTTCACGTACTTGTGTCTATTTTGTAAATCATTTATAAAACCTGCATGTATTCTCATCCCAAAAATATTAGATTTTAAAAGTGGGACTATAACTCACTTTCACAGATTTTTACTTCATCGGGAAGTAAGACTTGGCCACTGGTTGATTCACGAACCTATAACAATATATACATATATATCAAAGTATGTTCAAAATATATTTACAACACTTTTAATATATTTTGATATTTTAAGTTTATTAAGTCAGCTGTCCTCGTTAGTAACCTACAACTAGTTGTCCACAGTTAGATGTACAGAAATAAATCGATAAATATTATCGTGAATCAATCCACGACCCAGTGTATACATATCTCAGTATTGATCACAACTCAAACTATATATATTTTGGAATCAACCTCAACCCTGTATAGCTAACTCCAACATTCACATATAGAGTGTCTATGGTTGTTCCGAAATATATATAGATGTGTCGACATGATAGGTCGAAACATTGTATACGTGTCTATGGTATCTTAAGATTACATAATATACAATAAAACATGTGTTTAGTTGATTTTAAAAGTCAAGTTAGAAGGATTAACTTTTGTTTGCGAACAAGTTTAGAATTAACTAAACTATGTTCTAGTGATTACAAGTTTAAACCTTCGAATAAGATAGCTTTATATGTATGAATCGAATGATGTTATGAACATCATTACTACCTTAAGTTCTTTAGATAAACCTACTGGAAAAGAGAAAAATGGATCTAGCTTCAACGGATCCTTGGATGGCTCGAAGTTCTTGAAGCAGAATCATGACACGAAAACAAGTTCAAGTAAGATCATCACTTGAAATAAGATTGTTATAGTTATAGAAATTGAACCAAAGTTTGAATATGATTATTACCTTGTATTAGAATGATAACCTACTATAAGAAACAAAGATTTCTTGAGGTTGGATGATCACCTTACAAGATTGGAAGTGAGCTAGCAAACTTGAAAGTATTCTTGATTTTATGTAACTAGAACTTGTAGAATATATGAAGAACACTTAGAACTTGAAGATAGAACTTGAGAGAGATCAATTAGATGAAGAAAATTGAAGAATGAAAGTATTTGTAGGTGTTTTTGGTCGTTGGTGTATGGATTAGATATAAAGGATATGTAATTTTGTTTTCATGTAAATAAGTCATGAATGATTACTCATATTTTTGAAATTTTATGAGATATTTCATGCTAGTTGCCAAATGATGGTTCCCACATGTGTTAGGTGACTCACATGGGCTGCTAAGAGCTGATCATTGGAGTGTATATACCAATAGTACATACATCTAAAAGCTGTGTATTGTACGAGTACGAATACGGGTGCATACGAGTAAAATTGTTGATGAAACTGAACGAGGATGTAATTGTAAGCATTTTTGTTAAGTAGAAGTATTTTGATAAGTGTATTGAAGTCTTTCAAAAGTGTATAAATACATATTAAAACACTACATGTATATACATTTTAACTGAGTCGTTAAGTCATCGTTAGTCGTTACATGTAAGTGTTGTTTTGAAACCCTTAGGTTAACGATCTTGTTAAATGTTGTTAACCCAATGTTTATAATATCAAATGAGATTTTAAATTATTATATTATCATGATATTATCATGTATGAATATCTCTTAATATGATATATATACATTAAATGTCTTTACAACGATAATCGTTACATATATGTCTCGTTTAAAAATCATTAAGTTAGTAGTCTTGTTTTTACATATGTAGTTCATTGTTAATATACTTAATGATATGTTTACTTATCATAGTATCATGTTAACTATATATATATATATATCCATATATATTTCATCATATAGTTTTTACAAGTTTTAACGTTCGTGAATCACCGGTCAACTTGGGTGGTCAATTGTCTATATGAAACATATTTCAATTAATCAAGTCTTAACAAGTTTGATTGTTTAACATGTTGGAAACATTTAATCATGTAAATATCAATCTCAATTAATATATATAAACATGGAAAAGTTCGGGTCACTACACCCACCACCACTAACCACCACCCACCACCACCTACCACCACCACCCACGAACCACCACAACCCATCACTACCATCACCGCCCATCACTACCACCACCCACCACCCACACTCCCACCACCCACCACTACCCACCACCACCCACCACTACCACCACCTACCACCCACCACCACCCACCAACCACCACCACCACCAACCACCACCCACCACCACCCAACACTACCATCAACCTCCACCACCAACAACCACCACCACCACCAACCACCTCCTACCCCCGCCACCATCACCACCAACCATCACCACCAACCATCACCACCCACCACCAACCACCCACCACCACCACCCACCACCTACCACCAACCTCCACCACCTACTGCCAACCACCACCACCTACCATCACCACCACCCACCACCTACCACCAACCAACATCACCAACCAACACCACCAACCAACACCACCTACCACCACCACCACCTACCACCAACCACCACCACCTACCATCACCACCATCAATTGTCATTCATCGAAAAATATTTATCATTCATCGAAAAACGTTTATCATTCATAGAAAAAAACATTTATCATTCATCGAAAAATATTTATCATTCATCGAAAAATATTTATCATTCATCAAAAAACATTTAACATTCATCGAAAAACAATTATCATTCATCAAATAGTTATCATTTCATCATACTATTATCGTTAATTAAACATTTATCATTCATTAGAAAAAATTATCATTATCTAAATTATTTTTCATCAAATAATTATCATTTTTTTAAAAATCGGTTATCATTGGTAAGAAAACAAGAAGCATTCATCACAAAATGATTATCTTGCATTAAAATATTTTGTATCATCAAACACTTTAATAGAGTTATCAAACATTTATCATTCATCTAATTGTTGTCATTCATATAAAAAACACTTATCTTTTATCAGAATACGGTTATCATTCATCATAATGCTATCATTCATCCTTCTCAATTATCAAAATACAGTATCATTCATCAAGCAATTTATCATTAATCAAAATACCCGATAATTGATAATAAAAAAAACAAATGAATGATAAAAGTAGCTGATGAATGATAATTGATGAATGATAAAAGAACGCGATGAATGATAAAAAGTATCTGATGAATGATAAAAATATCCGATAAAAATACCAAGTGAATGATAAAGATAGCTGATGAATGATAAGCGAAGAATGACAAAATAACGTGATGAATGATAAAAAAAAAGAAGATGAATGATAAAAAGGAGGTGACGAATGATAAAAATGAGGCAATGAATGATAAAAAGGAAGGTGATGAATGATATAAATTAGGTGATGAATGATAAAAAGGAGGTCAATGATAAAAAAAGATTTAATGAATGATAATAAAGGATATAATGAATGATAAAAGATTTGCAAAAAAATGAGGTGAAGAATGATAAAAAAAACTAGATGAATGACAAAGAAGGAGGTGATGAATGATAAAATAAGGTGATGAACGATAAAAAAGAAGGTGATGAATGATAAAAAAAACAAGATGAATAATAAAAAGTAGGTAATGAATGATTAAACATAAGATGAATGATAAAAAAAAGATATAATGAATGATAAACGGGAGGTGAATGATAAAAAAAGATTTAATGAATGATAAAAAAGGATATAATGAATGATAAAAGATTTGCAAAAAAATGAGGTGAAGAATGATAAAAAAAACTAGATGAATGACAAAAATGGAGGTGATATATGATAAAAATAAGGTGATGCACGATAAAAACAAGATGAATAATAAAAAGTAGGTAATGAATGATTAAACAGAAGATGAATGATAAAAAAGATATAGTGAATGATAAAAATGAAGTGATGAATGATAAAAATGAGGTGATGAATGATGAAAAACAAGTAAACGAGGTTAATATGTTAAAAGTCAAATGAATCAATGAAACAGTAAATGAGGTTAATATGTTAAAAGTCAAACAGATTGTACCATGATCTTGTGTTGCAAGGAGTTGAACTTGGACTATTTGCTTTATTTTATTTTTTGCTTCAGCGTATGTGGCATTATTTGTAAAGACGTCCTTAGCTTCTTCCTAAAAAAAAAACACTTCTAACAACAACATTTGCATATGCATCATTCAAATTTGTTGATGTAAATCGAAATTGATGATGAACGTAGTTTAGGATTAGTGTTCAGATCATGAATGTAACATCAATTTATTGTATGAATCATCTTTTGAAAGTATGAATTTTAATAAATAATGATGATGAACTTGATAGTGTATGAACCCTAACTGGACTCTTTTATTTTCTTTTCTTTTATTGCTGCTTTGCTGCTGAAAAAAGCTATGGAAAAATAAATTATGAAAATGACCAAAATACC
Organism: Rutidosis leptorrhynchoides; assembly: GCF_046630445.1. NCBI lineage: Eukaryota > Viridiplantae > Streptophyta > Magnoliopsida > Asterales > Asteraceae > Rutidosis > Rutidosis leptorrhynchoides. The sequence goes on along the minus strand of NC_092338.1, from coordinate 343,294,567 downwards.
CTTCTATGTTTTTTAGAGTAAAATTAGGATTTCTAAAATGTGAGGCCCATATTCACTTATCCAGTTTGTACCCCATTTAGTGCTTAGTTATTGATCATTCCTATATATAGGGGCACGATCTGTGGCTAAGCTTAAAACGAGTACTAAATAATATTATCATAGATGAAGCTAAAAGAAAAAATAACAGAAGAAGCACATTTAATAGAAAAGTAAGTTGTGACCTCATCAAAATGCTCTGCTTCATTGGCATATGCAGCCTCTTTGACCACAATAGGAGGCAGAGGTCCAATAAATAAGTCATCATTTTCACCAACTTCCGCTTCCCTACATTACATAGAATGCATCATAAAGAAGTTCTTAGTATTATGTATTTAAAAAAGTAACATCAACAAACAAAGGGTATACATGTAAATCTACTTTTTCATTGATCAAGACTTGATAAATTGTTTAAGATATACATGGTGACCACAAAATTTCAAAGAAGAAAAAGGCATACCTTAATTCAGCCTCTGCTTCGGTTAACTTAGCTGCAGCTGCAATCAATTCTGTAGATGGCATAGCAGGCCCAATAACCCTAAAAGCTCGAAACAAATTTGTGCGGGTAAAAAAAAGGGTAAAATACAGACCACGATATAAGATCACTTTATATATACTTATATACAATGATCAGGTTTTAAAAAGAATAGGCAGAAATGTCTCATTACCTCTTCTTAGGAGAAGCCGTATCTTCTTGTTCGGGAGGAAGATTCGGGCCAAAATCATCAGGTCTTAGTTCCTCATTTAGTTGTTCAACAGGCAAATCATTATGTGATTGATGTTTATCCATAAGAGGAACTTCAGACTCGGATTTAGGTCGTATAACACCCCCAACAACCTCTAGAGTAGGACGGGCGCCCGAAGGCAACAGAAAAACTAAACGACCATTTTCATTGAGGTTCAAGGATAAAAACAGCTTTAGCAAATACTTTACTAGTGACTTCTCAGATAGACCGGATATATCAACTGCTTGTCCATCATCAATCATGCGCAGAAGCTGAGGAAAAATCGAAAGTTCAGTAAATTTGGCAAAGTATATAGTTTTGACTATATTATTATGAAATAAGACATGATCAACATGATAAGAATAGAAGGTTGAACCGATTGTAGCATAGACGATGTACTATTACTATGCACAAGTTTAAGCATGCAATATATTGTAATTATTTTAAAATTGGTGATATTTATTTTATAATTTAGAAGTAATCAGTTGGTCATATTCAAGATGCAAATATTCTTGCATGAATCATATATATTCAATATTAATCCAAAACCACCTTATCGTTTTATAAGTCAAGCATATTTCTTCTTCACTATAAAGGCATACTAATGTCATGTTTGAATGAAATCCAACAAAGAAAACTACTCTGCACTACTTAACAGTTAGCACCACAAGCTTCTCTAACGTACTATACTCTCAGATAACCATATATTCCATTTACTTATACTGATAATTACATTATAAAATGACTAGCCGAAAAAAACTACGGAGTAGTTCTTCGACCTATAATTCAATATTAAGCTAGAAACACAGCATAAACATAGAATACTTACTAAGATTATTCAATAAATACAATTGATATACAAACACAATATACTAGCAGAAATTTATACCTACTCCAAATCATTAGCTACAACAGGAAACTCATTCAATATGTATTTCACAACATCAACAGAATCATTTTTATTCAAATCAACTTCATCGTCAGATGATTGATACTACGAATCTGATCCTGAAACCCTAACTTTACCATCTCGATTTGATCTCCGACGACTTTTATCTCTCTTCTTTTTCTTTCGTTTCTCTCTCTTCTTCTCCCTCAAATTTGTTGATGTAAATCGAAATTGAAGATGAACGTAGTTTAGGATTAGTGTTAAGATCATGAATGCAACATCAATTTGTTGTAGGAATTATCTTTTGAATGTATGAATTTTGATAAATAATGATGATGAATGTGATAGTGTATGAACCCTAACTGAGGTCTTTTGCTTTACTGCTGAAAAAAGCTATGGAAAAATAAATTATGAAAATGACCAAAATACCCTTCTGCATTTTTTAGTATAAAATTAGGATTTCTAAAATGTGAGGCCCATATTCACTTATATAGTTTGTACTTCATTTAGTGCTTAGCTCTCTCTCTCTCTCTATATATATATATATATATATATATATATATATATATATATATATATATATATATATATATATATATATATATATATATATATATATATATATATTAGTGAAATGATTCGTGGAATCACGAGTTTGTTTAAATGATACAGTTTAACGATATGTTTTAGGTATTAAGTGAACGTAAATGTTAAAGTCATTTAGTTTAATGACCCGTGGAATCACGAGTCCGACTAAAAACTCGTCAGCTGAACATTTCATCAAACACCTAAAATGCATATTAAACAATCCACATCCAATCATAAGAGATAATATTAGTTGTTATTTTATTTTGAAAATGTAAATTAAAATATAATTTTAGAATTGATTTCCATCTACCTAGCTTTTATACCTTCTCGTACTCAATTAAAATAATTAATTAAAATAATTCAAAATTATATAATTTTAATAATTAAAATAATTATTAATAAGATTTAATAATAATAATAATAATTAATTAATAAGATTTGATTTTAATTCAAAATTATTTAGATTAGTGACATCACCCACAATGCTTAGATTTTTTCTTTTGTTTTTTGATTTTTTTTAACAAAGGAATTTGCTATCATCATTATAGGATTTTAATAGAAACTATATATATATATATATATATATATATATATATATATATATATATATATATATATATATATATATATATATATATATATATATATATATATATATATATATATATATATATATATGTATGTATATATCGTGAAAGGATCCAGAGCGAACTTTGGATAAGAGCAAATCCATAGAACCAAAGTAAAAACAAAAACCTGCTACGATGAAAGATGAACATGAATTTAATTCATCAATCCAAGGCATTTTAGATGATGATTCTAACATGAAAGTTGCTTAAAATGTTGCATCTAATGCTCGTCAATCGTCATTACAACCTGAAACATCATATATATTATGAATTTGAGTTATGAAGAAATTGTTGATTTTTTTCCCAAATCTTTGACTCACGAATTCGAGCTCGAATCTAATAGTTAGAATCTGAAACTTTGCAGATAGATTCACTAGATGAATCCTAACATATGTGGGATTTTAATTTTCATCATAGACTTGATATTGTGAGATGCATCTACCATATACACCTAATTTAACTATCTCTTCTTGAATTTGATCATATTATTGGCGTAATGTGGATTATAAACATAATGCTACTGTAATAAAAATTTAAGTTATTACGTATAAATGATGTAGGAGTTATGCCCAGAAAATAGGCTATTGTGACAGCACTATTTTAGCCTAGGTGTGCGCCACGCAATGTCCTAGATCAGCATGGATTGTTCTACTATTTATTATAGATATGGGGCTTAGTTGCAATTTACGGGTTAAAACCCACTTAGTGAAGGTTCCAGACTTCATTTCCACTTTCATCACCAAAACTAGAGGAAGAAAGGGATCTTGTGAGACTAAATCTTGAAGATAAAACCTTAAATTGAAGCATTTGACAAATGAAGTAAGACTTCTCCATAGCTATTTTGTATCATCCACATCTCTTCTCATCTTTTGGTATGAACCCCTAACTTTTAAGTTGTTATATTTTGGGGTTTTGCTAAATGGTGTTAATTGTGGGATGATTTAGGGTCTTGTATGCTAGTGAATGAGTTTGATTTTAGTAAAAACAAAATTTGGAAGTTAAACCCCTAACTTGAAGATTAGAAGTCATATATTTGATTAATTATGACTTGATGGATTAGTAACTTTATATATGAAGATAGTTTCAATTGTTATAGTGTAACTTGTTCAAGATGTTCTTGTTAAGTATTATAGTATTAAAGTTTGGAATTAATGAAGACATGAAATAATATACGTTGTTGTAGTCAAAACCTTGAAGGTGTCATAATGGGTTGGGTCTAGAATTGTATATTGTGAAAGTTTGTATGAAAGGAAGTGTATAGACTTACACTTCCTTAATTGAAAGAAGAAATTATATGGAAGTAAGTAATGTGATATTTGTATGTATATTTGTGTCATTAGCTTGCTAGGAACTTGCTTGCTTGTTGTGCTACTTGTGGACATTTGAATTACAAGGTGAGTATATATGTTATAAATGAGTCACAAGTCATTGACTTGCACTTGAGTAAGTGGTGACGTGTTATTTGGATGAAATTTTATCCTAATCGTGCTTAGTTAAGCTAGTATTCTTAGGTGACAATAACCTCTGTGTGGTTGTCACAAAATTTTCTTAGGGTTCAGATGCGTTAGCAATGTATGTACTAAGTGTCACTACTTTTGTATGAATATGCCATGCTTAGTTGTTATAGCTATCTACACATATTTATTCACTAAGCATTTTTCTTACTTTGTTTAGTTGTGTCTATGTTGTAGGTGAACTTGGTTCTAGTCATAAAGGCAAGGGCAAGGTCTAGTTTGTCTAGTTGAAGAGGACTTTTGGTAAGTGGTGAAATGTCCCGTTCATATAGATTATAAACATTCCATATTAATTGATTTTGTTGCGAGGTTTTGACCTCTATATGAGACGTTTTTCAAAGACTGCATTCGATTTTAAAACAAACCATAACCTTTAAAATATTACGACGATTATCAAATAATGATAATCTAAAATATAGCATTTTCACACGACCATTACATAATGGTTTACAATAATATTACACAACAATATATGTCTTTGAATGCAGTTTTTAAACAATATTATACAAGCATGCTGACTCCAACTCTTATCCATAAATTAGCATGCAACAGCGGAAGCTCTTAATAATCACCTGAGAATAAACATGCTTTAAACATCAACAAAAATGTTGGTGAGTTATAGGTTTAACCTATATATTTATCAATTCGTAATAATAGACCACAAGATTTCATATTTCCATTTCTCATAAACAACATGCAATCTACATAAAAATTATTCATATGATAAACACCTTGTAACCGACATTAACAAATGCATCTAGAATATCCCCAATATACAGGTACACTCATCTGTATATAAAATCGAAGTACTAAAGCATCCATAACATGGATGGGGTTCGTTAGGCCCATAGATCTATCTTCAGGATTCGCGTCAATTTGGGGGTCTGTTCCCAAATTCTTAGGCTACCAAGCTGAAAGGAGAATATCCGGTATAATGATTCAATCATAGAATATCGTTTCAAGTACTTGTGTCTATTTTCTAAAACATTTATAAAACTGCATGTATTCTCATTCCAAAATATTAGATTTTAAAAGTGGGACTATAACCCACTTTCACAGATTTTTCCTTCGTCGAAAATAAGACTTGGCCACGGGTCGATTCACGAACCTATAACAAATATATACATATATATTAAAGTATGATGGAAATATATTTACAATATGTTTTATTATGTTTTAACGATTTAAGTTTGTTAAGTTAGCAGTCCAACGTTAGTAATCTACAACTAGTTGTCCACAGTTAGATGTACAAAAATAAATCAATATATATTATCTCGAATCAATCCACGACCCGGTGTATACAAGTCTCAGGCTAGATCACAACTCAAAGTATATATATTATTTTGGAATCAACCTCAACCCTGTATAGCTAACTCAATCATTACTGCATATAGAGTGTCTATGGTTGTTCCCAAATAATATATATAGATGGGTCGATATGATATGTCAAAATATTGTATACGTGTCTATGGTATCCCAAGATTATATAATATATGTTAGAATACATGTATAATACAATATAAGTTAGTTAAGTTATGATTTGTATAGATTTGTTACAAATTTCACGTAGTTACAACAAGCAAAATTATCCAATCTTGTTTTACCCATAACTTCTTCGTTTTAAATCCATTTTGAGTGATTCAAGTTGCTATGGTTTCATAATGAACTGAAATTTATGAATCTAAATAGAAAAAGTATAAGTTTATAGTCAAAAATACAGGTTATAATTCAATATTGTAAGAGGTAGTCATTTGGAAAACATACTTCCACTTTGAGTTTAATCATGATTTTTGGATATAGTTTCATGTTCATTATAAAAATATTTTTCCCAGAAGAAAAACTTTTAAATCAAAGTTTATCATAGTTTTTAATTATCTAACCCAAACAGCCCCCGGTTTTACTATGACGGCGTATGTCCGGTTTTACGGTGTTCTTCGTGTTTCCAGGTTTTAAATTATTAAGTTAGCATATCATATAGATATAGAACATGTGTTTAGTTGATTTTAAAAGTTAAGTTAGAGGGATTAACTTTGTTTGCGAACAAGTTTAGAATTAACTAAACTATGTTCTAGTGATTACAAGTTATAATCTTCGAATAAGATAGTTTTATATATATGAATCGAATGATGTTATGAACATCATTACTACCTCAAGTTTAGTAGGTAAACCTACTAGAAGTGATAAGAAATGATCTAGCTTCAAAGGATCTTGGATGGCTTGAAAGTTCTTGAAGTAGAATCATGACACGAAAACAAGTTCAAGTAAGATTATCACTCGAATTAAGATAGTTTATAGTTATAGAAATCGAATCAAAGTTTGGATATGAATATTACCTTGAATAAGAAAGATAACCTACTGTAAATAACAAAGGTTTCTTGATCTTAGATGATTACTTGGAATGGATTTGCAAGATTGAAAGTAAACTAGCAAACTTGAAAGGATTTTCGAAGTGTTCTTGAAGTGTTCTTCCTATAATGATTATAGCTTGATTCTTGAAGTAATTTTTGATGAAGATGATGATTAGTTTACTGGAAATTTCGTTCCTAAGATTGTGTGTGTGTTTAGAGAGAATTAGAAAGAGAATTAGAAGTGAAATGGATTGAGTGTTGAGTGGTGAACGGTGAGTGGTGAGTGGGATTAAAAGCAGTTCTAGTTAGTTGACTAGTTCATGGTAGAAGTTAAATTTAATTAGTCATGCATGACATAATCAAGAGTGGAATCCCATGCTAGTTCCTATTGGTATATACCCATAGTAAGTACGTCAAGAAGCTGTGTATAATACGGGTACGAATACTGAATGACTACGAGTAGAATTGTTAATGAAAATGAATGAGAACGTAATTGTAAGCATTTTTGTTAAGTAGAAGTACTTTGATATGTGTCTTGAAGTCTTTCAAAAGTGTACTAATACATCTTAATACACTACATGTATATTCATTTTAACTGAGTCGTTAAGTCATCGTTAGTCGTTACATGTAAGTGTTGTTTTTGAAAGCTTTAAGTTAACGATCTCATTTAATGTTGTTAAAAGCTTTAATTCAAATTTTAACACATTTTTAATAAAGCGATATTAACCCAAACAAAAAATTTCCAACCTGACCTGGCAGCTTGACCCCAGCCAGGGGCTTTGCCCCTTAGACCCCGTAAGAGGTTGCCACACCTTGGACCCTGCTATTGGGGGCGCTACCCCCGAAACCCCGTCATAATTACGATAAGTTCAAATAAGTGTGCACTCTACACTTTCCCAAACTTGTTCGATATTTATCAAGGTTATTTTGGTTAACAAATTAATCCCATTACACTTAAATCATATTGGTGACACAAATCACCAACAATGAATATATCTTAATATGAAACATATGTATTTAGTAAGGCGTTGCTATAATGATAATCGTTATATATATCGTTTCGAGTTTCATAATTCAATAGCCTCATTTTATGTATATAACTCATTGTTAATATACCTAGTAATATACTTACTTTTCATTATATCATGCTAGCTATATACATATCCATATATATATATCATCATATAGTTTTTAGAAGTTTTAACGTTCGTGAATCGCCGGTCAACTTGGGTGGTCAATTGTCTATATAAAGCTCATTTCAAATAATTAAGTCTTAACAAGTTTGATTGCTTAACATGTTAGAAACATTTAATCATGTAAATATCAATTTCATTTAATATATAATCATGGAAAAGTTCGGGTCACTACAGTACCTACCCGTTAAATAAATTTTGTCCCAAAATTTTAAGCTGTTGAAGGTGTTGACGTATCTTCTGGAAATAGGTGCGGGTATTTCTTCTTCATCTGATCTTCACGTTCCCAGGTGAACTCGGGTCCTCTACTAGCATTCCATCGAACCTTAACAATTGGTATTATATTTTGCTTAATTCTTTTAACCTCACGATCCATTATTTCGACGGGTTCTTCGATGAATTGAAGTTTTTCATTGATTTGGATTTCGTCTAACAGAATAGTGAGATCTTCTTTAGCAAAACATTTCTTCCAATTTGAAACGTGGAAAGTGTTATGTACGTTGGCGAGTTGTTGAGGTAATTTCAGTCGGTAGGCTACTGATCCGACACGATCTATAATCTTGAATGGTCCAATGTACCTTGGATTTAGTTTCCCCCGTTTACCAAATCAAACAACACCTTTCCAAGGTGAAACCTTAAGCTTGACCATCTCTCCAATTCCAAATTCTATATCTTTTCTTTTAATGTTCGCGTAGCTCTTTTGTCGACTTTAAGCGGTTTTCAACCGTTGTTGAATTTGAATGATTTTCTCGGTAGTTTCTTGGATTATCTCTGGACCCGTAATCTGTCTATCCCCCACTTCATTCCAACAAATCGGAGACCTGCACTTTCTACCATAAAGTGCTTCAAACGGCGCCATCTCAATACTCGAATGGTAACTGTTGTTGTAGGAAAACTCTGCTAACGATAGGTGTCGATCCCAACTGTTTCCAAAATCAATAACACATGCTCGTAGCATGTCTTCAAGTGTCTGTATTGTTCTTTCACTTTTCCTATCAGTTTGTGGATGATAGGCCGTACTCATGTCTAGACGAGTTCCCAATGCTTGTTGCAACGTCTGCCAGAATCTTGTAACAAATCTGCCATCCCTATCAGAGATAATAGAGGCTGGTATCCAATGTCTGGAGATGACTTCCTTCAAGTACAAACATGCCAACTTTTCCATCTTATCATCTTATCGCATTGGCAAAAAGTGTGCTGATTTGGTGAGACGATCGACTATTACCCAAATAGTATCATAACCACTTACAGTCCTTGGCAATTTAGTAATGAAATCCATGGTAATGTTTTCCCATTTCCATTCTGAGATTTTAGGTTGTTGAAGTAGACCTGATGGTTTCTGATGTTCAGCTTTGACCTTAGAACACGTCAAACATTCTCCTACATATCTCACAATATCGGCTTTCATACCCGGCCACCAAAAATTTTTCTTGAGGTCCTTGTACATCTTTCCAGCTCCGAGATGTATTGAGTATCTGGTTTTATGTGCTTCCCCAAGTACCATTTCTCTCACATCTCCAAACTTTGGTACCCAAATTCTTTCATCTCTATACCGGGTTCCGTCTTCTAGAATAATAAGGTGTTTCTTCGATCCTTTGGGTATTTCATTCTTCAAATTCCCTTCTTTTACAACTCCCTGTTACGCCTCTTTTATTTGAGTAGTAAGATTAGTACGAATAATTATATTCATAGCTTTTACCCGTATAGGTTCTCTGTCCTTGCTACTCAAAGCGTCAGCTACCACATTCGCCTTCCCCGGGTGGTAACGAATCTCGTTATCGTAATCATTCAATAACTCAATCCACCTACGCTGTCTCATGTTCAGTTGTTTCTGATTAAATATGTGTTGAAGACTTTTGTGGTCAGTATATATAATACTTTTGACCCCATATAAGTAGTGCCTCCAAGTCTTTAATGCAAAAACAACAACGCCTAATTCCAAATCGTGTGTCGTATAATTTTGCTCGTGAATCTTAAATTGTCTAGACGCATAAGCAATTACCTTCATTCGTTGCATTAATGCACAACCGAGGCCTTGCTTTGAGGCGTCACAATATATCACAAAATCATCATTCCCTTCAGGCAGTGACAATATAGGTGTCGTAGTTAACTTTTTCTTTAGCAATTGAAATGCTTTCTCCTTCTCATCCTTCCATTCAAATTTCTTCCCTTTATGCGTTAATGCAGTCAAGGGTTTTGCTATTTTGGAAAAATCTTTGAGGAATCTTCTGTAGTAACCAGCTAATCCTAAAAATTGGCATATCTGCATAGAAGTTTTCAGTGTTTCCCACTTCTCAACGGTTTCAATCGTTGTCGGATCAACTTGAATACCTTCTTTGCTCACTATATGACCGAGGAATTGAACTTCTTTCAACCAAAATGCACACTTTGAAAATTTAGCGTACAATTTTTCTTTCCTCAATAATTCTAGCACTTTTCTCAAATGTTCTTCGTGCTCTTGATCATTCTTGGAGTAAATAAGTATGTCATCAATGAAAACAATGACAAACTTGTCAAGATATGGTCCACACACTCGGTTCATGAGGTCCATGAACACAGCTGGTGCGTTAGTCAATCCAAACGGCATAACTATACACTCATAATGACCGTAACGAGTTCTAAAAGCAGTCTTCGGAATATCATCCTCCTTTACCCGAATTTGATGATACCCGGAACGTAAATCAATCTTCGAATAAACCGACGAACCATGTAGTTGATCAAATAAATCGTCGATTCTCGGTAGTAGATAATGATTCTTGATGGTAAGTTTGTTCAGCTCTCGGTAGTCAATACATAACCTGAATGTACCATCCTTCTTTTTGACAAACAAAACAGGAGCTCCCCATGGTGATGTGCTTGGTCGAATGAAACTACGCTCTAAAAGTTCTTGTAATTGACTTTGAAGTTCCTTCATTTCACTCTGTGAGAGTCTGTATGGAGCACGAGCTATTGGTGCAGCTCCTGGTACAAGATCTATTTGAAATTCAACAGATCGGTGTGGAGGTAGTTCCGGTAATTCTTTCGGAAATACGTCGGGAAATTCTTTTGCGATGGGAACATCATTGATGTTCTTTTCTTCAGTTTGTACTTTCTCGACGTGTGCTAGAAAGGCATAGCAACCTTTTCTTATTAGTTTTTGCGCCTTCAAATTACTAATAAGATTTAGCTTCGCGTTGCTCTTTTCTCCATACACCATTAATGGTTTCCCTTTTTCTCGTACAATGCGAATTGCATTTTTTTAACAGACGATCTCTGCTTTCACCTCTTTCAACCTGTCCATGCCGATTATCACATCAAAACTCCCTAACTCTACTGGTATCAAATCAATCTTTTCGCTAACCAGTTTAATTTCTCGATTCTGACATATTTTATCTGCTGTAATTAATTTACCATTTGCTAATTCGAGTAAAAATTTATTCTCCAATGGCGTTAAAGGGCAACTTAATTTAGCACAAAAATCTCTACTCATATAGCTTCTATCCGCACCCGAATCAAATAAAACATAAGCAGGTTTATCGTCAATAAGAAACGTACCCGTAACAAGCTCCGGGTCTTCCTGCGCTTCAACTGCATTAATGTTGAAGACTCTTCAACGGTTTTGGCCATTATTATTTACTTCGTCCGGGCATGCAGTTTTGTAATGGCCCGTCTTTCCGCACCCAAAACAAGTAATGGCGGCATTAAATGTTCCGACATTATTTGTTCCTTTACTCCTGTTGATCTTCGGTCCATATATTCCACACTTTGCAGCACTGTGACCCGTTCTTTTGCATTTTGTGCATAACTCTCTACAGTAATTATCCTGATGGTATTTCTCACACAATAAGCACCTGGTTTTCTGCCTCATGTTGTCATTATTGTTGTTGTTAGGACGATTGTTGTTGTTGTTGGGACGGTTATTGTTGTTGCTGGGACGGTTGTTATTGTTGCTGGGACGGTTATTGTTGCGATTGATGTTATGGTTGTTGGGATAGTTGTTGCGATTGTGGTTGTAATTATTGTTGTTGTATTGGTGACCCTTGTCATTATTTTCCTCCCACTTTCTCTTGACTTGTTTCGTGTTGGCTTCTTCGGCCGCCTGTTCTTTAATCCTTCCCTCAATCTGATTTATGAGTTTGTGAGCCATTCGACTTGCCTTTTGTATAGAGGCGGGCTCGTGTGAACTCACATCTTCTTGAATCCTTTCCGGTAACCCTTTTACGAATGCGTCGATTTTCTCTTCTTCATTTTTGAACGTTCCTGGACACAATAGGCACAACTCTGTGAATCGTAGTTCGTACGTGGTAATGTCGAAACCTTGCGTTCGTAATCCTCTAAGCTCTGCCTTGAGCTTATTGATCTCGTTTCTGGGACGGTACTGCTCGTTCATCAAGTGCTTGAATGATGACCACAGTAATGCGTAAGCAGCATCTTGTCCCACCTGCTCGAGATAGGTGTTCCACCATGTTAACGCAGTACCTGTGAAGGTATGCGTAGCGTACTTTACTTTGTCTTCTTTAGTACATTTACTTATGGTAAACACCGATTCAACCTTTTCAGTCCACCGTTTTAATCCGATTGGACCCTCGGTTCCATCGAATTCCAAAGGTTTACAGGTAGTGAATTCTTTGTAAGAGCATCCTACACAATTTCTTGTGGAATTAGTTCCACTGCTAGAACCAGAGTTATTGTTGTTATTTTTCATTGCGGCCTGCACTGCGACTATGTTCGCAGCAAGGAAAACACGAAAGTCTTCCTCACTCATGTTCAAGTTCTGACGAGTCGTCGGTGCCATTTCATTCAAAAATAGCCAAAAGAATTGAGTTAATCATATAGAATTCAAGAGTAGTCAATAGTATTTCGTAGCATAATATGAACTTATTTATAAAAGCTTTTTCTTCATATTAGCGTTTTATAGTTTTAATTCGGGTAGTACCTACCCGTTAAGTTCATACTTAGTAGCTACTATACAATTCAACTACTACAATTCTATATGATAAACTGATAATAATATTTTGCGTTCAAACTTATATACAATATTTTACAAAATTACAATATCGCTATTTTACATATAGCATAAAATATAGCACACAATAACTTGATACAAGGTAATTGCGAAGAAAATTCTAGTTAATACGCAAGTCGTTCAGCAAAATCAATAAAGACAAGTAATTCACAAGTCCAGAAACAAGTCATGCATTCGAGTTTTACTAGTATTATTTCCCATCCTTAGTCTTGTGGAAAATAACCGTTGTGGTTGTTGGCAAGACAGCATGTTGCAACGTCGTCAAAAGGACGAGGGTTACGTAATGCCCAACAGCCCCATAACAATCTAAAAACCTTATTTCTCACCCCAACTACTGAGTCCGTCTCTTGTGGGAATGTTTTATTTAACAGTTGCAATCCGATGTTCTTTTTCTCAATTTGGTGAGAAGCGAACATCACTAAACCGTAAACATAACATGCTTCTTTATGTTGCATGTTTGAAGCTCTTTCTAAAGAACGTAGTCCTATGTTGGGATATGTAGAGTCGAAATATGTTCTCAACCCGTAGCGTAAAATTGCATATGGGTTTCCCGCATTTAATGCCTTAAAGAAAACACGGCGTAACTTCCTAGGGATATATGGTTCGTTTTGCTAACTTCCTAGGGATATATGGTGCTCCTCTAATGCGAGCCGTCGTTTTCACAAATAGTTTAGAAAAACCTGGTGGCTTAGATGTTCCCGGGTTATAGTGAAAGTTTAAGAAATACGGGTGTTTACGGTGCACCCCATCAGGGTATTTCATGTTAACGTAGAGTTCGTCGGGGTTGGAATTAGGTTTCTCTATTTTGATGCCTTTTCCTTATTATTTTCTTTTGCTTTTTCAAATTGGGTCGAGGTAATTTCTATAACATCATCGGGATCCTCATCGGAATCCGATTCATCAGAAAATTGGTAATTTTCCCAATATTTTGTTTCCTCGGCGAAAACACCATTGACCATTTTTAACTTTGGTCCATTGGTTGAGGATTTTATTTTATTTAACTGTTTTTCTGTGGTTCCTAATATTTCCTCCTCTGGAACCTCTTCTTCCGGTTCCTCTTCTTCCGGTTCCTCTTCGGGAATTTGTGAATCTTCCCAATATATATTCGACTCTTCATTATTATTAGGTGAGTCAATAGGATTTGTACTAGAGGTAGACATCTATCACATAATAGCAAACACGTTAAGAGATTAATATATCACATAATATTTACATGTTAATAATATATAGTTTCCAACAAAAAGTGTTAAGCAATCATTTTTAAAGAAAACACGGTCGAAGTCCAGACTCACTAATGCATCCAAACAAACTCAGTAATACACACTAATGCAATTTTCTGGTTCTCTGCAATTTTCTGGTTCTCTAAGACCAACGCTCGGATACCAACTGAAATGTCCCATTCATATAGATTATAAACGTTCCATATTAATTGATTTCGTTGCGAGGTTTTGACCTCTATATGAGACGTTTTTCAAAGACTGCATTCGATTTTAAAACAAACCATAACCTTTAAAATATTACGACGATTATCAAATAATGATAATCTAACATATAGCATTTTCACAAGACCATTACATAATGGTTTACAATAATATTACACAACAATATATGTCTTCGAATGCAGTTTTTAAACAATATTATACAAGCATGCTGACTCCAACTCTTATCCATAAATTAGCATGCAACAGCGAAAGCTCTTAATAATCACCTGAGAATAAACATGCTTTAAACGTCAACAAAAATGTTGGTGAGTCATAGGTTTAACCTATATATTTATCAATTCGTAATAATAGACCACAAGATTTCATATTTCCATTTCTCATAAACAATATGCAATCTGCATAAAAATTATTCATATGATGAACACCTGGTAATCGACATTAACAAATGCATCTAGAATATCCCCAATATACAGGTACACTCATCTGCATATAAAATAGAAGTACTAAAGCATCCATAACATGGATGGGGTTCGTTAGGCCCATAGATCTATCTTCAGGATTCGCGTCAATTTGGGGGTCTGTTCCCAAATTCTTAGGCTACCAAGCTGAAAGGGTGATATCCGGTATAATGAGTCAATCATAGAATATAGTTTCAAGTACTTGTGTCTATTTTGTAAAACATTTATAAAACTGAATGTATTCTCATCCCAAAAATATTAGATTTTAAAAGTTGGACTATAACTCACTTTCACAGATTTTTCCTTCGTCGGAAATAAGACTTGGCCACGGGTTGATTCACGAACCTATAACAAATATATACATATATATTAAAGTATGATCGAAATATATTAACAATATGTTTTATTATGTTTTAACGATTTAAGTTTGTTAAGTTAGCAGTCCAACGTTAGTAATCTACAACTAGTTGTTCACAGTTAGATGTACAAAAATAAATCAATATATATTATCTCGAATCAATCCACGACCCAGTGTATACAAGTCTCAGGCTAGATCACAACTCAAAGTATATATATTATTTTGGAATCAACCTCAACCCTGTATAGCTAACTCAAGCATTACTGCATATAGAGTATCTATGGTTGTTCCCAAATAATATATATATATGGATCGATATGATATGTCAAAACATTGTATACGTGTCTATGGTATCCCGAGATTACATAATATATGTTAGAATACATGTATAATACAATATAAGTTAGTTAAGTTATGATTTGTATAGATTTGTTACAAATTTCACGTAGCTACAACAAGCAAAATTATCCAATCTTGTTTTACCCATAACTTCTTCGTTTTAAATCCGTTTTGAGTGATTCAAGTTGCTATGGTTTCATAATGAACTGAAATTTATGAAACTATACAGTAAAAGTATAAGTTTATAGTCAAAAAGACAGGTTACAAGTCAATATTGTAAGAGGTAGTCATTTCAGTCGAAAGAACGACGTCTTGATGACTGTTTTGGAAAACATACTTCCACTTTGAGTTTAACCATGATTTTTGGATATAGTTTCATGTTCATAATAAAAATCATTTTCCCAGAAAAACAACTTTTAAATCAAATTTTATCATAGTTTTTAATTATCTAACCCAAAACAGCCCACGGTTTTACTATGACAGCGTATGTCCGGTTTTACGGTGTTCTTCGTGTTTCCAGGTTTTAAATTATTAAGTTAGCATATCATATCAATATAGAACATGTGTTTAGTTGATTTTAAAAGTTAAGTTAGAGGGATTAACTTTGTTTGCGAACAAGTTTTAGAATTAAATAAACTATGTTCTAGTGATTACAAGTTATAATCTTTGAATAAGATAGTTTTATATATATGAATTGAATGATGTTATGAACATCATTACTACCTCAAGTTTAGTAGGTAAACCTACTGGAAGTGATAAGAAATGATCTAGCTTCAAAGGATCTTGGATGGCTTGAAAGTTCTTGAAGTAGAATCATGACACAAAAACAAGTTCAAGTAAGATTATCACTCGAATTAAGATAGTTTATAGTTATAGAAATTGAATCAAAGTTTGGATATGAATATTACCTTGAATAAGAAAGATAACCTACTGTAAATAACAAAGGTTTCTTGATCTTAGATGATTACTTGGAATGGATTTGCAAGATTGAAAGTAAACTAGCGAACTTGAAAGGATTTTCGAAGTGTTCTTGAAGTGTTCTTCCTATGATGATTATAGCTTGATTCTTGAAGTAATTTTTGATGAAGATGATGATTAGTTTACTGGAAATTTTGTTCCTAAGAGTGTGTGTGTGTTTTTAGAGAGAATTAGAAAGAGAATTGGAAGTGAAATGGATTGAGTGGTGAGTGGTGAATGGTGAGTGGTGAGTGAGATTAAAAGGAGTTCTAGTTAGTTGACTAGTTCATGGTAGAAGTTAAATTTGATTAGTCATGTATGACATAATCAAGAGTGGAATCTCATGCTAGTTCCTATTGGTATATACCCATAGTAAGTGCGTCTAGAAGCTGTGTATAATACGGGTACGAATACTGAATGACTACGAGTAGAATTGTTGATGAAAATGAATGAGAACGTAATTATAAGCATCTTTGTTAAGTAGAAGTACTTTGATATGTGTCTTGAAGTCTTTCAAAAGTGTACTAATACATCTTAATACACTACATGTATATTCATTTTAACTGAGTCGCTAAGTCATCGTTAGTCGTTACATGTAAGGGTTATTTTTGAAAGCTTTAAGTTAACGATCTCATTTAATGTTGTTGAAAGCTTTAATTCAAATTTTAACACATTTTTAATAAAGCGATATTAACCCAAATAAAAAATTTCCAAGCTGACCTGGCAGCTTGACTCCAGCCAGGGGCTCTGCCCCTTGGACCCCGTCAGGGGTTGCCACCCCTTGGACCCCGCTATCGGGGGCACTGCCACCGAACCCCCGTCATAATTACGATAAGTTCAAA
The DNA here is from genome assembly GCF_046630445.1 of Rutidosis leptorrhynchoides. Lineage (NCBI taxonomy): Eukaryota > Viridiplantae > Streptophyta > Magnoliopsida > Asterales > Asteraceae > Rutidosis > Rutidosis leptorrhynchoides. The sequence continues at coordinate 343,277,244 of NC_092338.1, read as the reverse complement.
CAAGTGTGCACTCCATACTTTCCCAAACTTGTTCGATATTTATCAAGGTTATTTTGGTTAACAAATTAATCCCATTACACTTAAATCATATTGGTGACACAAATCACCAACAATGAATATATCTTAATATGATACATATGTATTTAGTAAGGCATTGCTATAATGATAATCGTTATATATATCGTTTCGAGTTTCATAATTCAATAGCCTCATTTTATGTATATAACTCATTGTTAATATACCTAGTGAGATACTTACTTTTCATAATATCATATTAACTATATACATATCCATATATATATATATATCATCATATAGTTTTTACAAGTTTTAACGTTCGTGAATCGCCGGTTAACTTGGGTGGTCAATTGTCTATATAAAGCTCATTTCAAATAATTAAGTCTTAACAAGTTTGATTGCTTAACATGTTGGAAACATTTAATCATGTAAATATCAATTTCATTTAATATATAATCATGGGATAATCATGGAAAAGTTCGGGTCACTACAAGTGGATACTCCGTTTCTTGACCTCGTGAAGATATCAAAGCTTGAATATGAAAACGGTCATTTGTGATTTTTGAACTTTGTTTATATGAATGAAATTATGTCGGTCTTTTTGAAATTTGATATTGATATTATGCTTAGTGTAACAGACGGAAACATGGTCTAGAAGTAAGATGATCATTCTGCATTAGGTTTATGTGTGCATTAATATATGCTTTTATATTAATAATTTGTTTATTATTAATTAAGTGGTTAAGACCAGTTTGTAACAAGGGTCACAGAACATGTTCGTTTGTTGATTTTGGACTCCGTTAAGGTTGTCAAATTAAGTACGAAAGATATCAGATAACTAATAAATACCCGTGTGTTGTGGCGTATGAGTTTTAATAATTCTTAAGAGTGTAATCAGCTTCTCATTTATCATTTCATGAAGCTTCTAAACAAAAACCCGTACTTTGTTTTTATCACTCTCACAAACCCTAGTTGGTCCAAGTTAGAAATCTGATCAAGAAGCTTTAGGGATTTATTTCATCATCCTTGTGATCATCAAACCATGTTAGTGTATTTGAATATGGCTCTAATTCTTAGTGTATTTGGGTTTTAGGTGTAAAATGGGTTTTGTGTATTTTTGAGCTTGAATCTTGATAAAATGTGTTTATTAATGTTAATAGATGTTAGAATTATGTTTTATAGTTGTTATATGATGTTTTTGAAGTGGTTTTGTGACCAGAACAAGCAAAATCAAGATTTGGGGGTCAAGAACGCGAAAACAGTGAACCGATGCTATTCTTCGGTATCTGTACGAGTGACATCTCAACCACGTGGTTGAGGGCTCAACCGTACGGCTGAGGGCTCAACCACGCGGTTGAGCACTTGCCAGCTTTTGGTAAAATTGAAAAGGGCATAACTTTCAAACTGTAACTCCGTTTTTGATGAATAAACTATCGTTGGAATCATCTTGAGGTCTAATTTTCAATGATAAGGTTTTAAAAAGCTAAATAAATTTGTAAATTGGTCGAAAAAGGGGTTTTATCATGTATGCCTTGTTTTGCACGCATTTGAATGTTGTTATTGATTGAAGTTATGATGTAGACTTATCATATAGTGAATACATTATTGTATGTGTTGATTTATAGAAGGTATTGATGTTTAATGTTGTGTATCTGGGTAAAGGGGAGGGGGTTTTACTTGACCGTGCCCTTGGATCGGTTTCAAGGTTTCCTCCCGGGCAGCGATGGGGGCGGGGTTATTATCGCTGCATCGGCATAGTCGAAATGGGAGATGGTCGCAATGGGTGGTTTAGTCCCCCTCGGGTGATCCCAATCGATGTCCAAAAAAAATGTTGTGTATCTGGGTTGAAACCCTTCAAAACAGTTGCTGCTACTATTCTTCTACAGTCGCACAAGTGAGTCTTCAATCGTACGGTTGAGGTGATCAACCGTATGGTGACCCGTGCGAGTGAGTGGTTAAGGAGAACTATTGTCTTGATTAAGATGCTACGTACGGTTGAGATGTGACTCGTGCGAGTCACTGGTCACTCGTGTGGCGAACCGTACAGATCAGGTGATTCACTGTTGAATGTTTGGTCCCAAACCAAACGTACGAGTGAGTTGTTAACCGCACGATTGAGTGTTCTCAAACGTGCTAGTAAGGGTCTTACTTGTACGGTTGGTAGACCAGTCGTAAAGTGCTTCAATGTTGGTATTTGGTGTTGTTGTCTTGTTGTCGGGTTATTATAAAGACATGATTACTGACTGTGTTATTTCTTTTCTCAGGTGGAAAGGATAAAGAGAAAGCTCAGTAATCAGAATCTGAGCCATTGCTGGTAATTGGTGAGTGGGTCTATCTTCGGATAGAGTTTAAGTAGCAAATCATGCTACTGTGGATTACTCTGATTACCTTGTGTAGTGTAGTGAATGCTATGCTAGTTGGATAGTTGCATTTGAAATAGAACATCACTCAAGTTGACCCACATGTAGTCATTATTAACAACTTTTTAAGCCATTTTTTGTTTCTTTATTTCCGCTTATACACGTTCTTCACTTTTATATAAATCGAGATCAGCGTATTCTCTAAATTCAATACACAGTAGTTGCATATGGTAGATGAACTCAACCTGCATATATTGAGTTTAATCTGTGACAGTTTGAGTTCAATCTGTAGGTAGTTTGAGTTCAATATGTGACAGAATGAGTTCAATCTGCCAAAGGTTGAACTTAACTTGCCCACATATTGAGTTCAATCTGCCACAAATTGAACTGAATCTGCCTATAGATTGAGTTCACTCTGTCACAGATTGAGTTCAATCTGTGGAGACTAAAACTCAACCTCTGCCTCGTGAAAAAAAATATGATTTTTTTAATTTGTCCACAGACTGAAGTTCAGTCTGTGGGCAGGCTGAAGAACATGTGCATATGCTAAGTGCAAATACATTCAATCTATGGAGTTCTCTGAGTTCAATCCTACATTTAGTTCTTTCTAGATCCTCACCATATATATATATATATATATATATATATATATATATATATATATATATATATATATATATATATATACACGAAATATTTAAGATTCTATATTAAGTTTTGTTAACTAAATGAATCGAAATCTTTTTAAAGATAACTTTATGACTTTCGTAAAGTTACATATAAATCTTATACAATTTCGGCAGGTTAAAACGAGAACCATAAAAAAAGTGAGAATTGCGAGAACTTGTTAATTTCATAGTTTTTATGCATTTAAATGCAACAAATTACATGCAAATGTTAATTAATGCTCATATCATAAACAACATATGTTCATTATCACAAATTACATGTTAAATTGTTAATAATATGAAATGTTCACATATTACATAAACAAATATGAACATGTGAACGAGAAACTATATATTTGATTATATATAGAAAATATAAATTTTTTCAAACTATTTTATGTTCATTCTTACTATCCATCAACATTTAAGGGTTATTCAATCTACTCACATGTGAAAATCGTTGTAAATTAAAAGTTCTCACAGTTCTCGCCCTTTTTGTGATTCTCGTTTGAACTTTTGACTATATATATATATATATATATATATATATATATATATATATATATATATATATATATATATATATATATATATATATATATATATATATATATATATATATATATATATATATATATATATATAGCGAGTCAACAGCAAACGTTGATATATTGGCGACTTAACTATCGCTTAGAGCTTAAATTGAATTCAGACATGATTTAAAACTCATGGAAATTTAATTCTACCATTTTCATGGCGTATCTTTTTTTATTTATTATTTATTCTTTTATTTATTTTATTAAATTTTATTTATTATTTTTTTTTATAAAAAAATTTCCTACTTATAGGCCGGAGGTCATTTTAGAAACAATCTCTCTATCCATAGAACATTGTGATGAATGGCTTTCTCTAATCTTAGGAGTGTTTCACTTCGGGTGGAGAAATGATGTAACAACCTCACATTGGGCCTGGTGGTAATTGTCCTAGTTACCCTTGTGTGTTATTATATATTATTTTAATAATTATATGTTTATAATTATTTAATTATATAGTTGAGACCAGTTTGTGACAAGGGTCACAGAACAGGTTTGTTTATTTAATTTGGACCTCGTTTGGACCACTTAATGTGGTTTTTCGCATTTCCGATAACTGGTAAATACTCGTATGTATCACGGAAGAGGTTTCCTCCTCATGAAGAAACCCCTTTGTGCCTTATATGCATCTGCTTCTTTTATTTCCATTTTTGGAAATTTCTATATACACACACATACGCTCCAACATCTCAAAAACCCTAACCTTTGATTCTCGTTTTTGTGTTAAATTGAAGCTGGGAAATCGTTCCTTGTGATTTCACGAATCTAACAAGGTAAAATAATCAGATTTTCATAGCCAAATCAGTTTGCAAAATGGGTTTTTGTTTAGGTTTTGGTAAAAGTGGGTTTTGAATCAAAAAGTGATTTGAATGTGTTGTTTATGTCAAATTGATGTTAGAAAACATTTGTATATGAGTTATATATGTTTCCTAAGTGATTTGTAGTGTCAAAATAGTGCAAAAACGAGATTTGGGGTTAAAAATCACGAAAACAGCGACCTGATGCTGATGAACAGCTCCCGTACGATTGCAGGATGCATCCGTACGGTTACGGGGTGTATCTGGGACATTTTGGGTGCATCCGTGCGGCTGCAGGGTGCATCCGTACGGTTGCAGGGTGCAATCGATTGGTTGCAGTCTGGCAGATTTTTGAAAAACTTGTTTTGGCCGTAACTTTCAAACCGTAACTCCATTTTTGATGAATAAACAACCATTGGAAACGTAATGAGGTTTAGTTTCTAATGGTGAAGTTTTAAAACACTAAATCAAAATTTAATTTGGGTCAAAATGATGGGATAGCGCGTATGCCTCGTTCTACACGTGTAGGATAGTTGCAATTGGATGAGAAACCATGTAAACTTGTCATATATGAATATATTAGGCTATATGATGTTGTTTAGAGTATGAATTGATGATTTTATTGGTTAAATATGTACTAACTTGAGATATGGTATTCTCAGGTAACAAGGGAACGGAGAAGGCTCAGTAATATAAGACTTCTGAGTTCTTGCTGTTTATCAGGTGAGTGGGACTATCTTAACTGTTATAAGTATGTAGTAGCAGGTTATGCTACTGTTGTCCTGCCATGTTATACATGATGAGTTAGCATATGATGTTTATGCTTATGTGATGATTATGTGCACTTGGGTATTATCGGCTATGATGTCTAGTCGGTAATCAGCTTTGAGTATAAAGCTGAGAATAAGGTCAACCTTGCTGTCAGGTTGGGTTCAAGAGTTACTATTCGTGTAGTATAGTTTGAATGACGCATCCCCTGCGTTCGGATTACTATGCGAGAGAGACAGTAACAGGAACTTTCGGTAAACTCTAGCTCAATCAACTAGTAGTTAATGGCCTGTACAAGCTGTCGAGCCTAGTGTTACCATTCTGGTTTACCTTGTTGATGCTATGTCATTGTGCTTAGCTTGATGCTAGATACGTATGACTGTTAGGATAATTCCATTCACTTAGCTTTATGCTAATCCCCCACAGTTTCTCCCTTGCAGGTTAAGTTTTACATGCTATAGTTTTGGGAGCGGTTGCTTTTGGATATGTTTGACAGGCTACACTCTGATGTTTATATTTTGATACCCATATATGTGTAAAATCTTTTTTGGTTAACGTAACACCTGGATCACTGTAATAACTATGGTTTAATTAATTACTACGTATGGTTTGTAAATATCAATATATTATGTTTCTGCTGTGATTTAAAAAAAAAACGTACGGTGTTACAAGTTGGAATCAGAGCGTAGGTTTGGCAATGTGTACACATGGATGTCATGTTACCAAACCTTGCTTATGTTGTGTCAAACATATCCGTGGGGTAGAGTTAAGTGAATGTGGAAGTTGTATGTTAGTCTTAGGTACTAACAAGTTATCCACTAAGCTTTGGTGAGATGATGTGCAGTACAGGTTAAAGATGCCTGACGGACAACAGAATGTTCATGCTCCCCCGACCCCTGGTATCTTCAGAGCTCCGACAGATGGTGAAATTTCATATGAAGATCAAGGAGAATACATCCAGAGGTTGGAAAGCGAGCTACAGGAAACTCGAGAAAATATTACAGAACTAGAAAATACTCTTTCTGCACGTACCCTAGGGGCAAATGTGGAAACGCCACCTCCTGGTTTTCCATTTCCCCAACATGGGCCTGCACCCACTAGGAGTTCATCTCAGCAACAACAACAGTACCAATCTCCGTTACCTCCTCAATTCCAAACACCACAACCTAATCAGATACCCCTCCAAACTGGAAATCAATATCCTAACCAGTTTATGTACACTTACCCATTGCAAATGATACCGCAACCAGTTGTTGAAACCCGAAAGAAATGTACATTTAAACAGTTCATAGATTGTAAACTCCCAGAGTATTCTGGAAGTACAAACCCGACAGACACCTTAGATTGGCTGCGCGAAGTGGATCGAGCATTGGATGCTTGTCAATGCGAACCTGAATTGCGTGTTACTTATGCAAGCCGACTTCTGAAAAAGAAAGCAATGGGCTGGTGGGATTCTTTGACCGCCCAAGTGCCCAAAGAACAATTAAACCAAATGACGTGGGAACAATTTTCAGCAAAGGTGTGCGAGCAGTATTGTACTCCTTACAAAATCTCCAAGATAAAGTGCGAGTTTATGAATTTAAGAATGACTGAGCATATGTCAATTGATGAAGTGATCGAAAAGTACACAGACAAACTCCGCTTTGTACAACCATGGCTTCCTGACGAACAATCCAGAATTGATCAGTTTTTTGAAATGATATTGCCTGAATACCGATCGATGCTAAGATTAGCAACAACCTTGCCACAAGCGTTCGCTATGGCAAGAACGGTGGAAGGAGACGCTAAAGCCACCAAGAGTAAACAGAGAGAGCATATGTCGCAACCAAAACAAGTGTCAAGCCAGACGAGCCAAATGAGTAGTAAATCTAGAAGATCTCATGGTAACCAACAAAGAGGTAGGGTTACCCAAAGCAGTAGTAGTAATTTAAGTCAGAAATCGTGGTGCAATGTGTGTAGGTCAACACATGCTGGACCCTATACAGAGTCGACAAAAAGGTGTATAAGGTGTGGAGTGATGGGTCATGATGTTCAAGTTTGTTCATTTCGAGAAAATGTTTGTTGGAATTGCAAAAAACCGAGTCATCGATCAGCTGATTGTCCTTCTGCAAGGCGAGTGAGCTCTGGGTAGGGACCGGAGTAAGAACAATGTCAGTCGGAGGATCCTCTGCTTCTTCAACGGGACAAAAGCGAAAGAATCCTCCACCACTTGAAGCAAGAGCCTTTCAAATGTCGGTTGATACAGCTACTGAAACTGACGATGCGATTACCGGTATGTTTCTGATAAATTCTTCGCCGGCTCGTGTGTTATTTGATTGTGGAGAAAATCGCTCTTTTATGTCTGTTACACTATGTGATAAGTTGAAATTGCCTATCAACGTATTATCTGAACCTTTAAGAATAGAAGTGGGTGATGGTAGACCGATTCCAGTCACAACCTCTGTGTCTGGAGTAACCATTGAAATAGATGGGAATGAATTCCCTATGACTTGTCTTGTTATGCCTATACCGAGCTTTGATGTCGTATTAGGTATGGATTGGTTAGGCCGCCATAAGGCAAGTATAAAATGTGATAAGAAAATAATTCATTTTTCTTTGGCCGATGGGACACGGGCTGTGGCCCAAGGTGACCGGGGCGGGTTTAATTGTCCATTAATTTCGATGATGAAAGCTAAGAAATTGTTAGCCAAGGGGTGTGATTCATTTCTAGCATATGTGATCGACGCAAAGAAAGAAAAGAAATTCGTGTCCGATATCCCGATAGTGTCCGAATTCCCAGAAGTCTTCTCAGATGAATTACCGGGTTTACCGCCAGTTAGGGAAGTAGAATATAAAATTGAGTTGTTGTCGGGATCCACACCAGTTGCTAAAGCTCCGTATCGATTAGCACCATTCGAGATTCATGATATGATGTCACAAATTCAGGAATTGCTAGATCGTGGGTTTATTCGGCCAAGTTCTTCGCCATGGGGTGCACCAGTGTTGTTCGTAAAGAAGAAAGACGGAACTCTCTGTATGTGCATTGAATACAGAGAACTAAATAAAAGGACAGTGAAGAACAAGTACCCGTTGCCGAGAATTGATGATTTGTTTGATCAGCTACAAGGGGCATTATACTTTACTAAAATTGATCTACGATCAGGTTATCACCAGGTTCGTGTAGCCGAGGAAGATATTCCAAAGATAGCTTTTCGTACAAGATATGGTCATTACGAGTTTTTAGTTATGCCGTTCGGGTTGACAAATGCGCCAGCAATATTCATGGATTTAATGAATCGGGTGTGCAGACAGTTTCTCGACAAATTCGTGATAGTATTTATCGATGATATTTTGATTTATTCAAAGACAGAATCAGAACACGCTACACATCTGAGACAAGTATTAGAACTATTAAAACGGGAAAATTTGTACGCCAAGTTTTGTAAATGTGAGTTCTGGTTAAGAGAAGTACAGTTTTTAGGTCACGTTATCTGCCAAGAGGGTATCAAAGTTGATCCGTCTAAGATAGAAGCGGTAATGAATTGGAATTCACCGAAGACACCGACAGACATTAAGAGTTTTCTAGGTTTAGCCGGTTACTACCGAAGGTTTATTAAAGATTTCTCAAAGATTGTGGGTCCATTGACCAAGTTAACCAGGAAAGATGTAACTTTTAGATGGAGCGATGAGCAAGAAAATGCCTTCCAGACATTGAAACGGCTGTTGTGCCAAGCTCTGATTTTAGCGTTACCTGAGGGTACAGAAGATTTCGTTGTGTATTGTGATGCGTCATTAACTGGATTGGGTTGTGTGTTAATGCAGAGAGAGAAAGTTATTGCCTATGCTTCAAGACAGTTGAAAACTCATGAGAAGAATTATCCGACACATGATCTAGAGTTGGTTGCAGTTGTATTTGCATTGAAATTATGGAGACATTATCTTTACGGCACTCATTGTGTGATTTGTACCGACCACAAGAGTCTTCAACATATATTTTCGCATAAAGAATTAAACATGCGTCAGAGACGGTGGCAAGAGCTAATCAAGGATTATGATTGTGAAATTCATTATCATCCAGGAAAGGCAAATGTAGTTGCAGATGCTTTGAGTCGAAAGAAATCCACTGACAATGTAAAATTCATGCGAATTGAGATTGTGCCAGATTTGATTGATCGATTAAAGATAGCACAATTAGAAGCCTTGAAGGATGAACATTTGAAATCTGAGATATTAGTAAAGCGAAAAGTGGATTTAATTGATGATTTTTGTGGATTAAAGACTTTGAGTAACAGAATTTGGGTTCCTTTGCTCGGAGGATTGAGGGATTTAATCTTGAATGAAGTGCACAAATCGAGATTGTCTATCCATCCTGGAAGTACGAAGATGTATCATGATCTGAAACCTTTATATTGGTGGCCAACAATGAAGAAAGATATCGCGCATTAAGTGAAAAAGTGTCATATATGCGCTCAAGTAAAAGCTGAACATCAAAAACCTTACGGGTCATTACGTCAACTTGAGATTCCTTAGTGGAAGTGGGAGCACATAACGATGGATTTTGTAACAAAGTTACCCCGAACCCAGAAAATTCATGACATGATTTGGGTGATAGTTGACAGATTGACTAAAAGCGCGCATTTTCTGGCCATAACTGAGACAGCTTCACTCAGCAAGTTAGCCCAACTAAGTGTGAATGAGATTATAGTTCAACATGGAATACCATTATCTATTGTATCATATAGGGATTCGAGGTTCGTGTCCAATTTTTGGCAGAGTTTACAGAAGAATTTGGGTACTCGAGTTAATCTCAGCACATCGTATCATCCTCAAACAGACGGTCAAAGTGAACGTACTATTCAGACGTTAGAGAATATGTTAAGAGCTTATGTATTAGAGTATGGAGGATCGTGAGATTCTCATCTACCTTTGATTGAATTCACTTACAACAATTCGTATCACTCTAGTATAGGCATGCCGCCCTATGAAATGCTCTATGGTCGTCGCTGTAGAACGCGGACTTGTTGGTTAGAAGCTGGAGAGAAACAATTTGCGGGTCCAGAGATTGTACAGTTAACTACAGAGAAAGTGGCAATTGCAATTGAGAAATTAAAAGCCACAAGAGAAAGACAAAATATGTACGCCAATCCGCGCAGACGGCCAGTTATTTTCAATGTAGGTGAGCAGGTATACTTGAAAGTGTCGCCCTGGAAAGGAGTCATTCGTTTTGGTAAAAGAGGCAAGTTAGCTCCGAGGTACATTGGGCCGTTTAGAATACAACAGGAGTTGAATGATCAGACAGTAGTATTAGATCTTCCTGCTGAGTTAGCTGGTATTCATAACACATTCAATGTGTGTTATCTTCATAAGTGCAAAATAGACGATGAAAGTCAGATTCTACCACTGCAAGATTTGAAAGTTGATATGAATAAGAAGTTAGTGGAAGAGCCTGTAAGAATTGTAGACAAGAAGATTACTAAGTTACGGCATAAGCAGATACCGATGGTATTAGTTGAGTGGAAACACAATCTAGGTTCAAACCTAACATGGGAGACATAAGAGTTGATGAGAACTCGTAACCCTCGTTTGTTTGACCTTGACCAGATTCCGAGGACGAAATCTCCTTTAAGGGGGTAGATTTGTAACAACCTCACATTGAGCCTGGTGGTAATTGTCCTAGTTACCCTTATGTGTTATTATATATTATTTTAATAATTATATGTTTATAATTATTTAATTATATAGTTGAGACCAGTTTGTGACAAGGGTCATAGAACAGGTTTGTTTATTTAATTTGGACCTCGTTTGGATCACTTAATGTGGTGTTTCATATTTCAGATAACTGGTAAATAACCGTGTGTATCACGAAAGAGGTTTCCTCCTCATGAAGAAACCCCGTTGTGCCTTATATGCATCTGCTTCTTTTATTTCCATTTTTGGAAATTTCTATACACACACACATACGCTCCTAAATCTCAAAAACCCTAACCTTTGATTCTCGTTTTTGTGTTAAATTGAAGTTGAAAAATCATTCCTTGTGATTTCACAAATCTAACAAGGTAAAATAATCAGATTTTCATAGCCAAATCAATTTGCAAAATGGGTTTTTGTTTAGGTTTTGGTAAAAGTGGGTTTTGAATCAAAAAGTGATTTTAATGTGTTGTTTATGTCAAACTAATGTTAGAAAACGTTTGTATATGAGTTATATATGTTTCCTAAGTGATTTGTAGTGTCAAAATAGTGCAAAAACGAGATTTGGGGTTAAAAATCACGAAAACAGCGACCTGATGCTGATGAACAGCTCCCGTACGATTGCAGGATGCATCCGTACGGTTACGAGGTGTATCCGGGACATTTTGGGTGCATCCGTGTGGTTGCAGGGTGCATCCGTACGGTTGCAGGTGCATCCGCACGGTTGCAGGGTGCAACCGCGCGGTTGCAGTCTGGCAGATTTTTGGAAAACTTGTTTTGGTCGTAACTTTCAAACCGTAACTCCAGTTTTGATGAATAAACTACGGTTGGAAATGTAATGAGGTGTAGTTTCTAATGGTGAAGTTTTGAAACACTAAATCAAAATTTAATTTGGGTCAAAATGACGGGATGGCGCGTATGCCTCGTTCTACACGCGTGGGATAGTTGCAATTGGATGAGAAACCATGTAAACTTGTCATATATGAATATATTAGGCTATATGATGTTGTTTAGAGTATGAATTGATGATTTTATGGGTTAAATATGTACTAACTTGAGATATGGTATTCTCAGGTAATAAGGGAACGGAGAAGGCTCAGTAATATAAGACTTCTGAGTTCTTGCTGTTTATCAGGTGAGTGAGACTATCTTAAATGTTATATGTATGTAGTAGCAGGTTATGCTACTATTGTCCTGCCATGTTATACCTAATGAGTTAGCATATGATGTTTATGCTTATGTGATGATTATGTGCACTTGGGTATTATCGGCTATGATGTCTAACCGGTAATCAGCTTTGAGTATAAAGCTGAGCATAAGGTCAACCTTGCTGTCAGGTTGGGTTCAAGAGTTACTATTTGTGTAGTATAGTTTGAATGACGCATCCCCTGCGTCCGGATTACCATGCGAGGGAGACGGTAACAGGAACTTTCGGTAAACTCTAGCTCGTTCAACTAGTAGTTAATAGCCAGTACAAGCCGCCGAGCCTAGTGTTACCATTCTGGTTTACCTTGTTGATGCTATGTCATTGTGCTTAGCTTGATGCTAGATACCTATGACTGTTAGGATAATTCCATTCACTTAGCTTTATGCTAATCCCCCACAGTTTCTCCCTTGCAGGTTTTTTGCATGCTATAGTTTTGGGAGCGGTTGCTTTTGGATATGTTTGACAGGCTACACTCTGATGTTTATATTTTGATACCCATATATGTGTAAAAGCTTTTTTGGTTAACGTAACACCTGGATGGCTGTAATTACTATGGTTTAATTAATTACTACGTATGGTTTTTAAATATCAATATATTATGCTTCCGCTGTGATTTAAAAAAAACGTACGGTGTTACAAATGACTTGTCTTTATTCTAGAATAGGGGAAGGATTGTCTACATCTCACCTCCCCCAATTTTGTTTTTGTATATATAGCGATTATATATTTAATTTCAAGTATTTCGAGTAGGAAACACTTGAAATTTAATATATAATCGCTATATAAAGAACTTATTAGACCGATGTCCGCAATAATTCCAATAACAATTTCCATTAATCCGAAGTTTTCACCACACGCTAATAATCACTAGCGTGCATTACCGCAACAAGCGATACTTCACGCGCTCAACGTTCAAACTGCCCACTTAGGAAATACAGAAAACACCATATATTCCTTCAAGTTCTCTCGGCTACAACTCGCAACAAGCTACCTTCCTTCAACGAAGAAATCTCGGTATCGCCAACTAATCACACTAGGGGCACAAACTTTCCCATAAATTAATCCACACACGACCATCGGTCTCTGAATTAATCCAGGACGACAATAATACACCACGTGCCAAACAACTCACCAATACTCGACACAGGGTTTCTCCTCCAAACCCTACAACACAACCACACAAGACGACCCCCTAGTACTAGCATGGAAACTATTCGTGTACTAGAATCCCGTCAATAGTGAATTATCATCACAACAATTTCACAATTCGCCACACGACCCACGAAAATATTCACCAACGCCGGGTGAATCCTCCTACCTAGACCGTCCATTAAGGATGGCCTCGACATTTCAATGTAACCAACGGGTCATAACACTAGGGCAAACACCCTCCCAAACAAACAACATCCGCGCGTCTCTATGTGAGACAATCGGAACCGGCACTCCGCGCCTCACAATCGTCCATAAAATGGAATAATCCACTGACGATTTCCACGATCACGTTTCCCGAAAGGGAAAATATAGTATCCATACCGAAATCGAACTCGTACCTACGCAACAGTACTATCCGGGTTTCGCACCAACCCAATCTTACATCACGAGAGCACCCGCAACGATGGTTTCATTCTCTGACTCCGGGATCTCAAACTTCACATTTGGTCTCATACCGCACATTTGTACCACACGACCACTTTTCTTAAGAAGACCTACACTCTATTCGATCCTATCATCATGATTCTATACATAACATTCCGGAATTGTAACTCTCAATCGTAACGCACGATCTTGAGTCGACGCTAGCAACCCGTCACTCTTCCTCGTTAGGGATTCCAAATCCCTATTGAGTCCTAGCACGGTACACTACGCCACTTCTCTTTATATAACACCACTGGAGCTTCCTCGTACGGTATTAAAACTCCCCCACTTAGGATTCAGCTCCACATTCTCACCGCCAAGACGATAACATCCCGCGAAATTGCCATTCCACAACACAAACATGATCATTCTCATCATTGATCATAATCACCGAATCACCGCAAATTTACTTTAGCTCTCGGAGCCATCATACACAATCACTAGAGATGTCGTACACGCGATGACATCGCACCTTCATGCCACAAATCATAACTAATAGCCCTTCATCGTTCGCAAAGCGAATTCCACCAAAGTCCTACATATGCATCTAAGCCTAGGCATATGTCACTCCGCTTACTTAGTCGTGATTCTCAGTCGAGATCACCTGACCTTCCACTTAACGAATCGTTATCAACAATTGCTCACTCTCATGGAGAAGAGTGACCAATCCGGCACAATAATTGTGTCGACCGCAATATCAACACTTCATCATAACCTTTGGCTTAACTGACCATTAAGTCCATCACCGGATCACCGGTCATCTTTACCCGTCCAACACTTAAGAGCAACAACATTCGCTCATCCGCCACTTCCTAAGAAGTATTTACTGCAATGCTCTTAAACTTCGACTTTTGCAACTGTCGAATTACTATCACCCGTCGATCACTATTTAAAATCTTCGATTCTTCCAAGGGTATCTCACGGGCACCCTAAGCACAAAGTGATCACATCATCACCGGAGTTGAACATTACACTAGCAGGTATAAGAAGGTACCTGACGCTGTGTCATGCAAACTCCAACCTCAATCAACCGAATTTTAGAAACTCGATCTTTAGGTTCCACACACCCGATGTCACCCATCTCTACACAATAATGACCCAGTCACACCTTCCCGACAAACGTTACGGTTTATTGTCTTATCGGAAGTTCCTAGTGATCACACGTTACCCGCAATTTCCACAAGGCCAAAAGATGTAGCCTAACGAAACTTTTCATCCAACACTAAGGAGATGCTTGGCAACACCAAGTCTTACACTCTTTCGCACATCGACACGACCACAACATCAAGGGGTATTCCGTTAGGAATGTTACCCTATAATCCACAACACGCTAACACACTACGCAATCACCGTCATACAGGTCCCACTCCCATGAGTTTAGCGACCCGAAGACTCCTCGATTCACCAATTCCAAGGCGACTCACAACTAGAATCCTTACACGGTTCTCTAACCACACACTCTACCGAGTGTAACCCAATTCTTTTATCATTAGACTTGCTACATCCCATCACGGGATTCAAGTCTCCGTCGTACACACACAAATCGGTCCTCCTAGTTACGATGAGTAACTACAACCAATGACAATCCCAACAATGCACCCACTATGTACGGTGACTAAGTACGCGCCGAACTCGTGAGTTGGCTCACTCACTTAACTAAACGAATCCACTGTAACACTTCCCGGCTCGCAATGAATTCGATGTGACAACAATCACATCATCCGAGACAACTATAACCTAGGAACCATTAAAAGATTCCTCATTCATCCCGAATCTACCCCAACCATGCCACGTTTCCTTCGCTCGGTACCCGTCATGTCATGCTCGATTGTAACAACCCAAACCAACCCGCGATTAAACCGTGTAAAATTACAACAACAAATTTTTTTTTGCTGAACTGCCACCTGGCGCGGCGCGCCATATAGGCCGTGCGGCGCGCCAAACCTGACTGTCCGGAAAGTCTTTAAATGCGAAAATGTTTGACTAGTTCCCGACGTATTTAGACAAAATGCTTTTAACCGCATGTTCAATATATGAAAACTAGCGCGTTCCATTAATAAAATTTAGTTTACGAAGCGGGGCCCACATTGACCCAAATTACCCTTTAAGTATCAAAATACAATTTTGGACCATAAGACTTTTAATCCAAAACAAAGCCGAGCATGGCGATTGGGGATACGCTACCCAATCCTAATAAATCCAAAAGCAAGTCTCTAAAGCAACTATGCAAGTCTTCTAGTCCCCGCGCTTACCCGAGCCACCGTCCGCATGCAATCTATAAAAAGAGTCAACAACGAGAGGGTAAGCTAACGCTTAGTGAATGATAATATACTACATACATATATATGTATAAAATGGACACGCCACAAAATAACAAATACCGCATACCGAGGCATCCATATATAAGGCACTACACTAAGCATACCGTACGATCTCTAAGCAACGAGCTAAAGATACAATAACAATATAAGTTCACCAACGACGATGTGAACAACGCCAAATAGCTACACCCGGAGGGTTAGCTACAACACAACAATACATTAATATATAACAATATAAACGAACAAGGTTAACACCTTAACCCAATACCGAGAACCAAATACCACAATGAATAATGGCCGAACTACACGAGCCTTAGTAATCCGAAACCACACGAGATTACTATCTTCACAACATCGAGGTTGGCCGAACTACACGAGCCTTAGTAATCCGAAACCACACGAGATTACTACCTCAATAAGATGACCGAACTACACGAGTCACCATGAATCCGAACTACACGAGATTCATTTTGATAAGATGACCGAACTACACGAGTCACCATGAATCTGAACTACACGAGATTCATTTTGATAAGATGACCGAACTACACGCGTCATCGTGAATCCGAACTACACGCGATTCACTTCTCCAACTCAAAACCCTTCGCCATTGGGGTTATATCATCCACATCACAATCACGTGTGATAGTGTACACACAAAACGTGTACCTCGCCAAGTATGGTCAACCAAAACGCACAACCGTGCCAATTGGATCTAAACGCAAGTCTATCAAATCCATCTATATGTGAAGTGAGCTCTATAGCCGAGAATCACTTCACCCGACCCGCACCCATCCTACACATACATATGCACATAGGATATTATCACTCACCTTGAAGTCTTGAAGAATGCTTCCAAGTAAACCGCAACTCGCCAATGGAAAATACCTATTCCATTATCACAATTACAACAATACACTTAGAGTGGATTCACAAATCAACCCAATTCGACACTTAGTGAAATTTGACCCAAATGCACTTCCAAGCAACAAACCGTGCCCAAAACTAACCAATAATCACTAACACAAGTAAGAATGGTCCTAATACGCCAATTAAACCCGAACTCAAGTGTTAAACACGTGTCATACCCATTTTGACACTTAAACCCTAATTTTGACCCATTAAGTCAAAATCTCACCATTTACAAGTTTTGACACCAAAACACATTTAACTTGGTTTTATACTTCAACTTAATCCATTTCAAGTTTATAAACCTCATTAAATCGCCAAATGGGTCATAATCACCACCAAACCCTAATTTGACCCAAAGTCACAATTAGTCAACCAATTAACCTTAAATGGGTTTCAATACTTCCTTAATCACTAACTTAAGTGATTAAACTCAATTTCAAGTCCTAAACATGGCCAATTAGTCCACCAACCCAAAATCCACCAACAATTAACAATAAACCCAATTACTAGCATCACTAAACCCATTTCATCATCTAAAAGGGTTTTTCATCAAACTAACTCAAAACCCTAACTTGAATAACAAATCCAATAAATGAAATTCGGAGTTTGAGCTTACCAATACTACCACAACGTAGCTAGGAACGAAAGGAACAACTTTAGAACTCGAGCTTTTGATCAATTCGGCCTCCTTCTTCACCAAAACCCTAAATCTCTCTCTAGAATCTCTCTCTCTCTCTAAAATAGTTTGAGAGTGATGAATGGATGTGAATATCATCCAAAACTGATCCAAACCAGCTAATATGGCTCACAAATCCGGCCCCAAGTGAAATTACCCAAATACCCTTCATTTAAACCAATTAAAACAAAGGATTCTGTCAGCGCCAAATGGCGCGGCGCGCCCCAAACCCGCGCGGCGCGCGACCCTACTGAAACAGTTTCTTTTGCATTTTAATTTATATACAATAAAACCCACACCCTTGAACACCATAATACACAAGTATACAAGATAAATATTCGGGTCTTACAACTCTCCCCCACTTAAACTCGATCACGTCCTCGTGATCCTCGTCACTTAACCAAACGGACCACACTCCACGGTCCTCAAACATACGTCCCAATCTGACTTTCCTAGGCAACTCTTCCCAATGAATCACCTCTAACAACCAAAATCGTCATACGCGATTTAACAAATCACAATCCGAGCACTAAAACCATGCTCAATCCCTCACACCGGGAAACTCAATCAATCTCGAACCGAGATATCAACCCTCTAGCGTAACGTTACCAAGTACAATGCTAAAAGCAACCAAGTTTAAATCCTAAAGTCAACAATCCGAAACGATGAAGACCGAACCAAACGATCCCTTACGGATTACACCAATCACTAAACATCCTTTGTAGTGCGCCATACGACCAATACGCAACCACCGTAACATCATAATCCAACGGCTAGAACCGATAGCGCCTAAAATGACTATGGAAACGCAAAACCCAAGGTGTACGAAATCAACCATCGTCACACCCGTAACAAACATGTGAGCGAAACACGGCTATCGCCTCACTAATCCCACAACACACGAAGGCTGGCCGAAAACACACGTGCCCTAGTGAATCCGAACTACACGCGATTCACTACCTTCACCACAACAACAATCGGGAATGGCCGAACTACACGCGCCATAGTGAATCCGAACTACACGAGAGTCACTATCCCGGAGGAATGACCGAACTACACGAGTCAATTGTGAATCCAAACTACACGAGATTCACTCCTCAATACAATGACCGAAACCACACGAGTCATTCGTGAATCCGAACTACACGAGATTCACTTCCACAACATCGAGGTTGGCCGAACTACACGAGCCTTAGTAATCCGAAACCACACGAGATTACTACCTCAATAAGATGACCGAACTACACGAGTCACCATGAATCCGAACTACACGAGATTCATTTCAAATAAGATGACCGAACTACACGCGTCATCGTGAATCCGAAAACACACGCGATCCACAATCTCAACACAGGAATGGTACTCGCATTTCCCGATAGTGTTACACCATACCGACATAACACTACTCCCTTGATGAAGTCAGCGGACCCCGAAGGTCATGCTCCACCAATCACAACACCGGATGAAGTCAGCGGACCCGAAGATCATGCTTCACCGATATAACATCACGCTCATGATGAAGTCAGCGGACCCCGAAGGTCATGCTCCACCAATCACAACACCGGATGAAGTCAGCGGACCCGAAGATCATGCTTAACCGATATAACACCACGCTCATGATGAAGTCAGCGGACCCCGAAGGTCATGCTCCACCAATCACAACACCGGATGAACTCGGCGGACCCTAAAGATCATGCTTCATCAAACAACCATACCATAATCGAACAAGAACCACCTATACCAAACATAGGTACCAAACAATAATTCTCCACAAGAGAACCCGACACACACCTCCCTTAACCGGAGGATTTCACCTTGCTCGCCAAACACGTCCATTATCTCTCAATGAGATTTACCACGTTACCACCTCGGTGATGATTCAAATCCAAACCATAAGTACAATTTATCCGAAATTGTACTCTACCACAAATCGACCCAACCAGGTCTCGACAAAATTTTCCGGATCTACCAATAGCATCATCCGAAATCTCACACTAAAACTTCCTCGTGCGGGAGTGTAACTCCCCCACTTAGAACCATGTTCCATATCCACAACTCGTACAACCGCACAATGCTACCACAGGTAGATTTTACCAACAATTGGGCTCACACGACCCATTACCACATCTTGCTCCAACCTTGAGCACACGAAGGATTTTAACCAACCCTTAAACACTTTGTACGAAAAGTGTACCGCAACACAATCGGAGTCGAACACCACGCTAGTAGGTATAAAAGAGGCACCTAATGTCGTGTCATAAAGACTCCATTACCAACACACATCGAGATTTAAAACACTCGATCTCAAGGGTTCCAACCAACCGACGAACCTCATGATTCGTCACTTCAACATAAAAGCGAACACGCGCTTAACAACCAAACACCAAAACCATTTCCGTGGCTTGGTAGAAACGTTTCCCAAATACTAAGGAATGCTTGGTTGCACCAAGTCTTACGCCCTTCGCCCGTCAATCAAACATCAACATAGGGTACTTCCATTAGGAACGTCACCCATAGCATAACATGCACAACAAAGGCACGCAGCTCAAACTCAAACGACATTTAATAAATAATCAAAAGACATATTTATCAAAATTAAACGTACCTTAACGTCTCCTGGCCGCACCCGTCCCCGCTAACTTGGGACATTCCGACTTACGATGTCCTTCTTTTTGGCAATTGAAGCACACCATGCCATCACTCTTTGGTACCGAACATTCCCAAGACTTGTGACCCCTCACGCCACAATTGTAACATCTAGCCGCACTAGAATCCGACATACCCGTTCGCGTACCACCCGTGCTCACACTCGGACCCTTAGCCCTCTTACTCGGAGCACCATAAGAAATGACCCTTCGCTCACTTGAAGGTTCACCCTTTTTCGATCGTGAATACGACTCGAAACCTCTAGCCAAGTCGAATAATTCCGAAAATGATTTCGCTTGACCCCGGCTCTATTTACTTTTCAAGTCATCATTCAAGGTCCGATAGAAATCCCCCATCAACAAACGATCATTCCCCAAATACTCCGGACAAAAACGAGCCTTCGCCATAAAGTTCGTCTTGAGAGTACTCAAATCCATAGATCCTTGTCGCAAATTTCGCAACTCATTACGCAATTCCCACAAATCGGCCGAAGTCCGGAACTCCTCGAAGAATTCCTCCTTAAAGTAGTCCCACGATAAAGCCATAAACGTCTCGCCACCGACAAGATCAATCTTACCATCCAACCAATCCCTTGCCCTACCCCGCAATAAACTCGTAGCGAGTCTCGTCTTTCTCTCGGGAGGGCAATCAATAGTACGGAAACACCCTTCGACGTCCGAAATCCAAGTTGTGCTTACCAAAGGATCCGGCTTTCCGTCATACATCGGGGGTTTAGTCCTCATGAAGCTCTTAAGATAACGCTCCATTTCACCACTACTTTGAAGTTCGGAATACCTCCTTTCCATTCTTTCTTCTAACGCACCCATTTGCTCCGCAACGGCGGCCGCAACCCTAGCGTTAAACTCCACGTCATTCGCCTCGGTCTCGTTTCGCGTCGTCATTCTAAAGAATGCAAAACGATTAGTCCACGAACGTGTAAAACCGTACGCACGACACATCCCCATCTTGCTAAACACTCATCGTACATCACTTGTTAGACACGATTTGCACCCGTAATAAGGTTTGCAAGTTCTTATTACGCACACATGCCGCATCGACTCGTTAGTACAACGACCGTCTCGCTCGATGATATACACAAACACAACCAAAATTCTACGCGGTACAAACACACGCGAGAATTATTATCACAACACGACAACATATTAATAATATCCGCATTACTAATATAAACGTTAGTCAACCTATAACCAAGGCACTAACCAAACCCATTCCGACCCGTAATCCTACAAGTCCCGCAACAATTTAAGCACACACAAGTCTAAGTCTAGGCACCTATCTCAAGTCACCTAAATCCCTTAGACCATGCTCTGATACCACTTGTAACAACCCAAACCAACCCGCGATTAAACCGTGTAAAATTACAACAACAAATTTTTTTTTGCTGAACTGCCACCTGGCGCGGCGCGCCATATAGGCCGCGCGGCGCGCCAAACCTGACTGTCCGGAAAGTCTTTAAATGCGAAAATATTTGACTAGTTCCCGACGTATTTAGACAAAATGCTTTTAACCGCATGTTCAATATATTAAAACTAGCGCGTTCCATTAATAAAATTTAGTTTACGAAGCGGGGCCCACATTGACCTAAATTACCCTTTAAGTATCAAAATACAATTTTGGACCATAAGACTTTTAATCCAAAACAAAGCCGAGCATGGCGATTGGGGATACGCTACCCAATCCTAATAAATCCAAAAGCAAGTCTCTAAAGCAACTATGCAAGTCTTCTAGTCCCCGCGCTTACCCGAGCCACCGTCCGCATGCAATCTATAAAAAGAGTCAACAACGAGAGGGTAAGCTAACGCTTAGTGAATGATAATATACTACATACATATATATGTATAAAATGGACACGCCACAAAATAACAAATACCGCATACCGAGGCATCCATATATAAGGCACTACACTAAGCATACCGTACGATCTCTAAGCAACGAGCTAAAGATACAATAACAATATAAGTTCACCAACGACGATGTGAACAACGCCAAATAGCTATACCCGGAGGGTTAGCTACAACACAACAATACATTAATATATAACAATATAAACGAACAAGGTTAACACCTTAACCCAATACCGAGAACCAAATACCACAATGAAGATTGGCCGAACTACACGAGCCTTAGTAATCCGAAACCACACGAGATTACTATCTTCACAACATCGAGGTTGGCCGAACTACACGAGCCTTAGTAATCCGAAACCACACGAGATTACTACCTCAATAAGATGACCGAACTACACGAGTCACCATGAATCCAAACTACACGAGATTCATTTTGATAAGATGACCGAACTACACGAGTCACCATGAATCCGAACTACACGAGATTCATTTTGATAAGATGACCGAACTACACGCGTCATCGTGAATCCGAACTACACGCGATTCACTTCTCCAACTCAAAACCCTTCGCCATTGGGGTTATATCATCCACATCACAATCACGTGTGATAGTGTACACACAAAATGTGTACCTCGCCAAGTATGGTCAACCAAAACGCACAACCGTGCCAATTGGATCTAAACGCAAGTCTATCAAATCCATCTATATGTGAAGTGAGCTCTATAGCCGAGAATCACTTCACCCGACCCGCACCCATCCTACACATACATATGCACATAGGATATTATCACTCACCTTGAAGTCTTGAAGAATGTTTCCAAGTAAACCGCAACTCACCAATGGAAAATACCTATTCCATTATCACAATTACAACAATACACTTAGAGTGGATTCACAAATCAACCCAATTCGACACTTAGTGCAAATTTGACCCAAATGCACTTCCAAGAAAAAACCGTGCCCAAAACTAACCAATAATCACTAACACAAGTGAGAATGGTCCTAATACGCCAATTAAACCCGAACTCAAGTGTTAAACACGTGTCATACCCATTTTGACACTTAAACCCTAATTTTGACCCATTAAGTCAAAATCTCACCATTTACAAGTTTTGACACCAAAACACATTTAACTTGGTTTTATACTTCAACTTAATCCATTTCAAGTTTATAAACCTCATTAAATCGCCAAATGGGTCATAATCACCACCAAACCCTAATTTGACCCAAAGTCACAATTAGTCAACCAATTAACCTTAAATGGGTTTCAATACTTCCTTAATCACTAACTTAAGTGATTAAACTCAATTTCAAGTCCTAAACATGGCCAATTAGTTCACCAACCCAAAATCCACCAACAATTAACAATAAACCCAATTACTAGCATCACTAAACCCATTTCATCATCTAAAAGGGTTTTTCATCAAACTAACTCAAAACCCTAACTTGAATAACAAATCCAATAAATGAAATTCGGAGTTTGAGCTTACCAATACTACCACAACGTAGCTAGGAACGAAAGGAACAACTTTAGAACTCGAGCTTTTGATCAATTCGGCCTCCTTCTTCACCAAAACCCTAAATCTCTCTCTAGAATCTCTCTCTCTCTCTAAAATAGTTTGAGAGTGATGAATGGATGTGAATATCATCCAAAACTGATCCAAACCAGCTAATATGGCTCACAAATCCGGCCCCAAGTGAAATTACCCAAATACCCTTCATTTAAACCAATTAAAACAAAGGATTCTGTCAGCGCCAAATGGCGCGGCGCGCCCCAAACCCGCGCGGCGCGCGACCCTACTGAAACAGTTTCTTTTGCATTTTAATTTATATACAATAAAACCCACACCCTTGAACACCATAATACACAAGTATACAAGATAAATATTCGGGTCTTACATCGATGTCAAGATACACTTTCGTAATAATGGTGATCAGTCACTATTACAAATGCGTACCTTACCATTTCTACATAGTCATGCAAAGTACTTTACCCGAACTGACGCAACATTCACACAAAATAACACGCGATAACTCCTAGTACCCGAATGACCCAAGTATTTACTGCGAACTTGATCACTTAAACCGTTAAACATGCGAATCTCTCCAATAGATTCGTCCCTAGGGCATCGCACCAAAAGATACCTGTATATATACACCAATATACAATAATAATAAACGTACACAAGTACACCACAACAACAAGTCAACCTACAACCTAGGTGACTATCACTAAAACAACGTCCAAGTTCGCCTACTTACATTAGGCACTAGCAATCTAAGGCACTAATTTACACACAAAATAAGGCCCCACAAAATCCCACATTGGACAAACACAAGTCCTAGTTAGTCACCTACTCTAAGGCACTAACAATTCTCAATCTGACCCGTATTCCTACAAGTCCCGCAAATAATGCATAACCGCCAACAAGTCTAAGATTAGACACCGATACCAGGGTCACGTAATTCCCTTAGACCATGCTCTGATACCACTTGTAACAACCCAACCCGTTATCCAACTGAAAACGCTTATTTTTTTTTTAAATCAGTCCAGTTTCAGGCATATGGAGCGCCGCTCCATATAGGGGCGCGCCGCTCCAAAGTGGCATGTCCACTTTCTTTTTATGCTCGTTCGTAAAACACGTTTCGCAAAACTTTTAAATGAAACAAATTATCATAACACGTCAATATAAGTTAAACTAAGAGTTTCCCACAATAAAATCGAGTTTTACAACACCGGGCCCACATCGACCCAAATTACGACAAAGTGGCCATTTCGATCCATTTTAGTTTAATACAAAACATAGACCGAGTATGGCGATTGGGGATACGCTACCCAATCCTAACCAATCCAAAAGCACGTCTTCTAAAGCAACCTACGTAATCCATTAGTTCTCACGCTTACCCGAGCCATCACCTCCACGCGAATCTATAAAAATATAAACAACGAGAGGGTAAGCTATGAAAGCTTAGTGAATGCAATAATTATACATATACATATATAATCTACTTACTTGCAATCACTTACACAATACCGCATACAAGCTAGCAATTCAACAACTATGCAAACATCGTGCATAAACTAATATCCGCAATTCACAATGAGCTAGCAACACCAATAGCATATAGTTCACAATATAATATGCTAATACAAAATTCGCACAACCATGGTTAACCAATCATACTAGGGAACGGTACTCGTAAAAGACCGTCGGAGTTCATAACATCCATTAGTGTTACTTAAATACCGCGTAATCACTAATCCCCCGGGTGATGTCTTAAACACCGCGACTAACTCACCCCCATGACAATGTGGTGTCTTGAACACCGCAACAATTCCACATGTCAATCAAACCAATGAGTGGTGTCTTGAACACCGCGATAATTCCACTCCCATGACAATGTGGCCTCTTGAACACCGCGACGATTCCACATGTCAATCAAAACAATGAGTGGTGTCTTGAACACCGCGACAATACCACTCGTTACGTAGAATGTGGTGTCTTAAACACCGGGATAATACCACATTCATACTACACAAATAAATACATTATATACGTACACGCATAATTATTCCACTCACCTTGGAATGCCCGCACAAGTCATGTACAACATGATCTTCGTCCTCAAATCCGAGCAAGTAACCACCTATATCACACATAGGTACAATATACACATAAATAGCCATTCTCTAAAAGAGAACTCGACACAAACATCCCTTAGCTGAGGGATCACACCTTGCTCGCCAAAACCCGCCTATTTAATCACCTAATGGACACAAACCAATTACCATTTCGGGTGGTAATTCAAACCAACACAAGAAAGTACGATTTAACCCAAATCATACTTTACACCAATTAGACCAAACCTAGGTCTTAAAGCTAAATTACTACTTACGTAGTAATCATTTCAAACGTCATTTATACCAAAACCCCAACACGTGTAATATTGACCCATATTGCATTTGACCACGTTTGACTTATTGTTAAAATACCATTTTAATCCAAAATCACTTCCCACGATTACATTCATTCAAAAACGCCATTTAACACTTTAACAAGAGTGTTCAACATCCATTTAACCAAAACTAGTGTCATTACCAAATTCGACCCAATCAAAGTCAACCCATTTTGACATAAGTCCCAAAACACCCAAAATCACTAACGACTAGTGGTTATATTTCCAAAACATCAATTAACACCTAAATCAAGTATTTACATACTTGATTCACCAAAACTTGACTCGAATCTTAGTTTGACACATAAACCCTAATTTTGACCCATTTCAAAATTAGTCAACCCAAATACACCCAAAAGGGTTCCAACACTTCCAAAATCACTAAACTAAGTGATTACACCTAAAACTGAAGCCTAATCATGGCCAAAACGTCAATCAACCCAAAACCCGCCATGTATCAAAAATAACTAGATTCCATAAACCCACTTCATCATCTAATTGGGTTTTACAACTAACAAGCTCAACACCCTAACTTGAATATCAAATCATAAAGATGAAATTCGGAGTTGAGACTCACCAATACCGCCAAAATGATGCTGTTGACGAGTAGAAAAACTTTAACACTTGAGCTTTTGATCGATTCAAGCTTCTTCTTCTCCAATTGAAGCTCTCTCTCTCTCTCTCTCTCTCTCTCTAAAGTGACTTCCTCTCTCTAGGGTTTGATGAGAGAGTGAAAGAGATAAGGTAGAGATGAAAATGGAGCCAAGAATCTGCTCCCACTCATTTATCCCGTCCATATGTGAAAGGACCATAATACCCCTCATTTAAACCCTTTAAAAATGCTTAAAAACGCATCAGACGCAATCGGGGTGCTGCTCCAAAGGGTGGAGCGCCGCTCCAGCATACAGATGCTGGCAACCGAGAAAATCAGGTTTCAGCAACTTGTTTTGGCCATAACTTTTTGACCGTAGCTTCGTTTTCGATGAATCAAATATCGTTGGAAACGTAATAAGATTTCATTTCTAATGGTAAGGTTTTGAAACACCAACTCAAACTTTATTTGGGGTCGAAAAGGTACGTACACACCTTGTGACTCAAACAACTTCCAGTTTTCTTCGACATTCGAACAAGCAACACGCACATGCTTGGTACACTTCTTACACGCATTGTACAATCATCTTTATACCATTATACAACCCTTCGTTCAACCCTTGTACACTATATGTTATATATATATATATATATATTCGTCGTACGTCGTACGTGTTCTTCATATATACATCGTACGAATAAACGGGTCTTACATGTATCTACTTATTGTCACATGTGAAATCATAAAGAGAGTCCTTCAAAATTTTTGGGGTAAATTGTAAAGGTAATATATGTTTTAATATTATAAATCGTACTACAATATGCAAGTCTTATAATGTATTTTGACATTATTTGTTAACTCATTTAACCACCGTAAACTATTGTTTATATATAGTTTTTCATGGTTAGCACATATGATCCGAATGTGCAGATGTTCATAGTGGCAAACAAAACATATGCACAAAATTCTACTTAACCACTTGCATAATGGGACCAACATCAACTTTCACTTCAAGGTTAATATGTTTGCAACCAACTGCCGCCATGACTCTAACCATTCGGAACACAAATTTCAAAATACTGAAATTTGAGACAAGCCGTGTAACGCACGGGCATTGCCTCCTAGTTGTTAGAAAAATGCACGAATCAAAAGTCAATTTTATAATTTTTGGAACAAAATGCGCAACAATATTTATGAAGTTGACGTAATGTTCTTGAGTGCTCTCTAACCGTCTCCATAACTCATTGCATTTAATTAATTTAATTTAAGAAATACACAACTCAATGTACTCCTTTTTTCAATGATCGAACCTCATCAATCTCATTCATCCACAACTCCACATTATCCTACTTCTTGATTATATACACAACCGTCTCCTAATGTTCTATTATTGTTGTTTAATCATCATTAGTTGCTTGAATGCTACGGAGTATTAGGTTAAAGGCAAATTATACTACAACTAGAACTTACAAGAGATTCAAGATGAAATAAAGACATGCCTTGCTCATCAAATCAAATAAATATCATGATGGAATGCTACATATTACTCCGTAGTTATTTAAGGGGGATAATAAAAACAAATATTAAATAATCAACATCTTGAAAACCTTGATATAAGAGTTTCCTGCAAGAAGAAAGTCTTTATACCAACGTACTCTACACTTTTCATGACTTTAATTACTTGGTGACAAAGAGATTTCTAAAGGAAGAAATTTCTACATGTCAAAGCATGAAAGTTTCAATACCCAATACCAGCTTTTTTCTTTTCGCGATACATATTTTTATTTTTACTTAGTACTAAAGCAACACTAATGTTTGGTCGCCCGATTGAGTAAAACGACAAGCACATACAACAACAATTAAGATACTTGATTTGACATTAATTTCCCCTTCATGTCCACGTCAGTGGCGAAACTAGGATTTTTTTCACTGAGGGTAAAAAAAAAAATTTAAAACCGTATCAATTTTTTTGGACAAATTATTGAGGTTTTTGGGCAAATTATGAAGGTTTTTGGGCTGGGCAAAACTTAAAGGTTTTTGGGCAAACTTTGAAGGTTTTGGGTCAAAAATAATTTTGGGCAAAATTCAAAGGTTTTGAGGCAAAATATGTTGGTTTTGGGGCAAAATATGTTGGTTTTGGGGCAAAAAAAAAAAAATCCACCGGGAGTAAAGTCGAAAAACCTAAAATTTTAACACTAAAAAAAAATCCACTGTATTTTCGCCATGTATTTTGGCCCCCCCCCTGCCCCCATGTATTTTTGCCACTGGTCCACGTCCATAGCATGTGATTGTTTTTTTTTTCCTACTTATTTATGTGTATGTTTTTTTTAATCAAATATTTTTATCAATTTTTTTATTTTCACAATTACATATTTTTCAGATCTTTATAACTTATAATGATAACCTTATTAGATTTTGTTAATGTACATTAATGAGTTGTATATAGTGATTTTTTTTTCTGACAGCTGTACATAGTGATTATTATTGACTTTTATTTAACAATTATTCTTTTGCAAACATCATAATCAACTATATTATGTTGATCTGATTGGTTAAATCATAGAAAATTAAATTATGCGTGTTTGGTAGGTTTAACTTGATTTTTTTTCCCTTTGTTAAAGAGAGTACAGGTAATATATTTTAAAGGAAACGTATAATTTTATACAACGATAACCATTTCAAGTGCAACAATGTGGCCCAACGAAGCCGGTCCGAGTCATTTACTAGTAAATGTAAAAAGTAGAAGGGTTTCCCTGTTCGGGCTACTCGGGAGGGCGAGTAATCCGACACCATACTCTGATGTACGCAGGCCAGCAGGATTACTCCCTGACTATTTTCAAATCATCCCTGGCCACCATTAAATATTCGCCTATACAGGATTCGAACCTGGGACCTCTTGCAAGTCATTTGCCAGTTATAACCAATTAGAAAAGATATCAAAAAGATGAACCTCAAGAAACAAGAACTTCCGAGCTTAACAAAATTCAAACACAAAACAACAAACCACAAAAATACCGAAATAAATATACGGCAAAGACAACATAAACAACATCCCAAAAAACATAGGGTGTCAAAGATACATTTAAAGTTAAAAAACATATTTCAGCGAATCTCAAGAATTCAAGATGAGCAAGAGACGCATGCACAACTCACACTAAAGGCGAGAATGTCAGTCATAAAATAGTTACAAATATGAGTTTTATTTATTTTATTTATTTTATTATTTTATTTTTTTTTGCAAAAATACAAATACTATATAAACGAGTCTTTTTCTCGAAAAAATAAAAGAACCCACAATTATTCTATACAAACCAATGAGTTTGTAAGGTGAAAGATACGAACTAAAAATTTTGCAATTTATATAAAATGGCGGACTTGAGTGCATTTATGCATGGGGACGAGTTTTAACCCATTTTTCAGATCTGGAATTTCATTTGTTCCACAAGTTTAACCTACTTTGGATAGAAAAAATGAGTATCTAGAGAGAGGAAGCTCCAATTGAAGAAGAAGATGGTGATTTCTAACCAATTTGGAGTTCATCTTGGTGTGCCCAGCTTTTAGGTTTCTCCTTAGCTCAAGAGGTAAAGCCTAATCCAAATTTATTGTTTGATTTCGAGTTTGGGTTAGTGTTTGAGTTAGTGGTGTGTTATAAATCCCATTTCCTTGAAAGTTGGGGGTTTTGGGGTAAGTTTGGGTATATAAACCCTGATGTAATGGGTTTAGGGTTATTGACGAATTTGGGGAAATTGGTATTGATTTTTGGGTGTTAATCATTAGATTACTTGTGTATGGTTGTTCTAGATGTTTATAAGAAAATGTTTTGAGTTAAATTTGGGTGTTGACTTTTGATAGGTCAGATCATAGTGAGAATCGAAGATGTGATAAGATCGAGTGAGACTCGGTAAGGTAAGAACAGATTCGGTATTAGAGAGAATCGGTATATTTATATTCCACAGCTTCTTAAACTAGTTTACAATGCAATGGCATCTAATTAGGACTACTTTGGTTCCTTATATAGCCTTCTTCTAAGGAACCATCTAATAAACTTGTTTCACATTAACACTATACATACTTCAGGGTCCTAACAATCTCCCCCTTAGTGTTAAATGTAAAAATTACAATGTAATCCTATCAAAATCATCTAAAGGAACTTTGTTCCTCTGAAGTGAATCTTTGATTTGAATCCTCTAAGTCTCTCATATCTTCTTATATTCACCCTTGCTTTGAGACGACTCTTCATTCTTGTGAGAATGTACTTGACAGTCTCATTATCTTCTGTTGAATAACATTTGTTGATCAATCTCCATCTTAGATATTTGAAAGCAAACATCAACGTACCGTCTGAGTATCTTCTGAAGTCTGAAACTCTGATGAAGACCTTTGTTGAAATGCCCCGTCCTAATCCATCTGGACGAAGTCTTCAACAGTTGGTCCCATTGCGAGGTTCTGACCTCTATATGCCATGAACGACTCCATGTAATATGAGCAAATGCACAGCGGAAGATTTCTTTCATACCTGAGAATAAACATGCTTTAAAGTGTCAACCAAAAGGTTGGTGAGTTCATAAGTTTATCATAAAACAATAAAAATTCTGTAATTTTGATAGACCACATGATTTAAATGCTACATGGTACAAATGGGCCCGAATCCTATACCCACCTGTAATGTACATGCGATATCTTTTAAATACAGTACACCTTTCTCGTGTACGAAATCATTTTTCATAAATCTTAGTAACCGTACACATATCTCGTGCACAAAAATAACATACAAATAACCTGTGTATAAAATCATTCTCTCGATACATAACATTCACTTTTCATTGCTTTCATAGCTTGGCTTGATAACCGACCTTAACATATAATGCGCATAATAATATCCCCAAAACAGAACATCTCGTCTGTATAATAATCATATAAACTTAAACACCACGCCCACTAGCTCTTCCGTCTAGTGAACATTCTGGGTGGGGGTGTTAAACCCGGTAGCTACCTTTAGGATTCGCGTGAATTAGGGCCATACCCGATTCTAATTCTTAGGTTACCAATCAATAATAATCAGGGGAAAAATATTCACAACAATTAGTACAATTATCAAGTCCACATAATTCAATAATAATCCACAGAACTTCTGTCTGCATAATAATTCATTCGAGGAATGTTTTGCTTGTGTCTATCTCGTCAAACATTTATAAAAGCATTTCATGTATTCGCAGTTCAAAAATATATTTCAAAAGCATTTAATAAAACAGTTGTAAAAATAGCGCATGTATTCTCAGTTCCAAAAATGTAAAGAGTAAAAGGGAGCAAATGAACTCACTATACTGTATTTTGTAGTAAAAATACATATGACGTCATTTAACAAGTGTAGGGTTGACCTTGGATTCACGAACCTATATTATATATATATATATATATATATATATATATATATATATATATATATATATATATATATATATATATATATATATATATATATATATATATATATATATATATATATATATATATATTAACACATATAATTGTAGTCGAACAAATTTATATTTTATATCTTAAATTATATATCTTACATATTTAGTTTGTATATTCCTTTAAAATAATTAATATTTAGATAATTTTATATATATATGTGATTAGTATTATGTTAAAAATTAATAATTTTTTTTATATTTAAATATTTATATAATTAGTGTTAATATGTTTATTTTATAATTTCATGTAATACTAATATATTTTGTATCAAATATATTTTTATATATATCTAATATTTCTTAGATAAATAATAATAATAATAATAATAATAATAATAATAATAATAATAACAATAATAATAATAATAATAATAATAATAATAATAATAATAATAATAATAATAAGATAATAATAATAAATAAATAAATAAATAAATAAATAACTACCTCACAGAAGTAGTCCTTAAAAATGCCCAAGTCCTGGTTTGAACCCGCAACGTCCCGCTAACCCGATAACATTCTTAACCATGACGTTGCTGCTTACATTTCTGATTTAAATCATAAACCATTTTATATTTAACCCGAGATTTTCTGTTATCATCTTTTCTATTATTTTTATTTCCTCAACCCTAATCATCCAAGTCACCACTTATATCACCATCATAATTCGATTATATCGCTGATCACCTCATCATCTCACATAACACAAACTTAAATCATCACCATCATTCTTATGCCCATCGTGATCATCATGTAATCCATTATCGCGTAAAAATGAAAGGACCCGAATCATTGTGGCCCAAAAGTGTGATCCAAAAGTATGTTTTAAATAATGTGATAGTGATGGAATAACATGCGTGTAATTTGTTTGGCCAGCAAGAATATATATAACTGATTAAATAATCGAATTATTCGCTGGTACTCAATCGCATACGCGTATTATTATCTATTATCATACTTTTGAAAGAATCTGTCCTACAGCTTGCTACTCAATCGAAATAGAATAAGGATACAGCATCCCCACTGAAACTATATTCGATGGCCAAGCATTCTCCAACAAATCATCCTGCTTTTTCTTTAATTAATCAAGTGGATTTAGTTGTTAAAGGGGTGTCGGCCAAAAGAACGTCCCACTTTTATTTTTATTTTTTTTATATCACGCCATTTTCTAGCATTCTTTAATCGAATAGTAGAAAGGGGTCGGCCATAAAGATGATAGAAAGTAAAAGCAGATATCTCTCTTCGATTATAAATAGAAATAAAGATTAGCTATCTTCGTGGATTAAGAAAAATAAGTGTGCAGTAGTTTCTTTGTATTTAAGTGATGGTGATGGGTTGAGCTGAAGCAGAAACGAACCGGTAAAAAAAAAATAACGGTAGTGGTGGTGATCATTATTGTTGTGAACTAGAAACAAGGAAACATCAAAAAAAAAATATAGAAAGAAAAGAAAGAGGAGAAGTTGGCGGTTTGCTCAAAATGGTGATCAAAGGTTTGAAACCAACGAGTAGTTTCTGATTTGCTGAACATCGAAAAAGAGACAGAAAGAGGTACAACAGAAGCTGCAGTCGACGATGAATACGTGAAGAGTAAAGCATTTGGAGATGGTTGTGTGTTTGTTTTTGGGTGGTGGTTCGTTATGGTGAAAGGTGGTGAGTTATTTTAAATGATAGTTTGTTGTTTGTTTTGGTATTGATAGGTATCGCGAAGCTTGATTCAACCGAGGCATAAACTGTAATATCAATTTAAGTGATGAAGGTTCGGTCTTGTTTAAGTAGAGAACAATGGTGGCATGAAAAGAAGGAAAATAAAATAAAAGGTGATAGTGGAATATGGTGATATTGGTATATTGTAGATGATGATCAAAGGTAATGGTTTTTAATGTTTTTAATTCATAATGACGATGGATAATTGCAAGACGTTATCAATATCCTTACAATTCGATTCATTTAAAGGGTGGAGTGGTTGACAGCTTTTATGAATCAGACAAGGAAGAGAGAATAAAAAGTACGTAACAGAATTAAAGGAGATATGGCTGTTATCGGAATTTGGAGCAGTAAGAGACAGGATCAATTCGATCATTGAAAAAAATAAAACTGGATTACGACGGTTTACAAACTTGTACGATTGGTGACTTAGTTACAATGATCAGGAACAGGAATTGTAAATCAAAAACAGCTTGAAAGCGATTTACAACAGAATACATATTTTCTATATTTATTATATGTATTTAATGTATTTATATATGTATATATACTTGTATATATATAATCAGTGTATATCCATATTTTATATCCGTATATTTATCTGAATACGTGTATATCTAATTATATTTGTATTTGTATATATATAGTTATATATATCGACTATATCCATATCTGTATCTAAATATGTAAAGAAAATATAATAATATTAATTATACAAATTTTAATAATAATATTGGAACTAATAATAATAAATAATTTATTAATAATGAAAAAATCAATAATTCTAATAAACATATTATTAATAATAATAAGTAATAATGATACTCATAATCATAAAAATGATAATTTTAATAAGTTTATTAATAATAATTAATAAGAATAATAATAATATTGTTAATGACACCTATAATAATTTGTATTATTTTCTAAGAATATTTATGATAATAATGATTTTAAATCATAATGGTAATTATAAATAATAATAATCTTAATCAGAATTTTACTACTTATTATAATATACTAGTGATATTAACAATGATAACAAAAATCATTATATTTATAATTCTGAATAATAACAATAATTATAATACAATACATAATCATTATAAGAACTGATAATATTTAAATTATAATTATAATATATATACATATTTATTTACAAACAATTGTCCGTGAATCGACGGGAATGGTCAAAGGTCAAATGTCATCATGAAATAGTTTCAAAATTTTGTAACCCAATATTACAGACTTTGCTTATCCTATCGAAATCATACAAATATTAAGTTTAAATTTGGTCGAAAATTTCCAGGTCGTCACAGTACCTACCCGTTAAAGAAATTTCGTCCCGAAATTTGAGTGAGATAGTCATGGCTAACAATAAAAATGTTTTTATTACGAATATGAGTCGATAGACAGAGTTTTATCATTATTGATTAATATAGACAAAGTGATTCGTCTACTTAAAGCGTACGAGTGAAGATTTAGATAGAGATTTAGCTTTTGAAGGAGTCACATTTGAATTCCGGAATTCAAGGGATTTAAAAGAAAATTTGTAAATCTATAAGGTCTGATTCTTCGGGATTTATGGAAATTAAGATCTCTTTAAATAAATGCGATCATCTGCCTCGATTGCTCTGTCGGATATTTCCATTTAACTCTTCCGTTCCATTATTCTCACCATTCTTATACTTTCTTTCTTAATCCATACATCTAAAAATTGTAACAATGCTTAATCTAGTTCTGATCCTTGTTCTTATTCTGACTATCGTATCTGTCTTTATTCTTTTCTAACTCCCACCGAAGGATTCTACTCACTTTTACTATTACCTTAGGGTTATAGTATTTCTAATTCTCCCGTGTCTTTATCTTGCTATACGTATTGATATACACGGTTTGTAATTTCTGTGTTTGTAATCGGCTTCATATTTCTTGTTATGTTTCGGAGCTCCATGCTCTTATTTTTCTCTTCCCGACTTCAAGTCAAGCGAATAATGGTCCAGAATTCATAGATATACAGTTTCGAATGATTATAATGTTCTAAGCAGGAAGGAACGTAATAGCATGATTTGATTTGTTAAATGACCAGAATCACTGTGGATTGAACTATCAGGGATATATTTCCTTGATATGTTCAGAGGTTAAGTAGAATGTAAGAGTCGTGTAACATGGCACGTGATGACGTTATGATCTGTGAATCATCACATTCCAATAGAAACTTCCAGCATGACTTACTGTAATATAATCACGTTGGCCAAGCGTTATTATATTATACTAACCCATGCTTCAATTCCCAACACTTTTCCACAATTCATTCATAATTTATACTTAGATTTTACAGAAGTTTCCAATATAATGGAATACAGAAAACACGAAGAGGTAGATAATTTCGGACAAGAATATTTATGAAAATATCCTCAGAAATATCGAAGATATTTATGATGATATTTTAGAATTTCTAAGTTTGAAGGTTGATGAAGAAAAATTTTTCGTAAGATTTTAACATGACTTCGGAGCAAGATATTCTCTAAAGATTTCATCGGATACAGAATTACCTGGATTCTTTGAATATAGGGTTTGGTCCTTGTATTTGTCCTTGGTCTCCTTCATGGTTAGCTCAATCCATTTTTCAGTACCAAATTTTCTATCGAGCGTTCCCAACACTCCATTCTTTATCATCAAACTCTTGGCCATTTTGGCCATCTACAATTTTACTGTTTCCTCTGCATTTAATGCAGCCATATCTGAATCATCGATATCAATCCGAGGTGGTTTCAAGAGAATTGTGTTTTTAGATGATTAAACGCTGATGGTAGTATGGTGGAATATAAAAGGTTCTCCGGTAATAATAAATGAGCACGCATATATATCAAGGTTATAATAAGGTTGTTTTGAATGAAAAGTCGAAGTTGACTTGGTGGAGCTGTGACAAAATTGGCTAATTTGGAAAGAGATTGCAAAGTTATTTTCGGTAATAATAACGCTAAAGGAATTTGCACAACTACGCGTTAAACGTTTACTCAGTTTCCGAGAGTTTTCAGGTGCATAACTATACGCATCAATCTTTTCTTCCGTAGATGAAGTGCGGTTGGTTCATCCTCTCGATTGAGATGTTTTCAAGAATCATGAAAGGTTTGAACGTAGATTGTAATCGTCAAGATACAAATGAGATTTAAGATGAAATCAAGTGGCAGACTTGAAGAATTATTTAGTTTCATATGTTATAATCAATATTTTAATTCATTTTTAATTGTCCAATGTTATTAGTCCACAGTCGATAGTCCACAGTTAACAGTCCAGTAATTCATATTTAGTTTAATATATTATATTCGAATTAATTAATACGTGTCGTGACCCGTATACGTCTCAGACTCGATCACAACTCAAACTATATATATTATTGTAGAATCAACCTCAACCATGTATAGCTAACTCCAGCATTACTGCATATAGAGTGTCTATGGTTATTCCAAATAATATATATAGATGCGTCAATATGATATGTCAAAACCATGTATACGTGTCCCGATATTTAAAGTGCGTAAAATAAATAACAGAAATTAAATGACGATAAATAAAATTGCGATAAACAAACTGCGATAAATAAAATGTAATCAGTTAGCTAGGAACAGTTAGCTGGAACAGTTAGCGTGGATTCTTAACAAAATTTTTCGTAGTTAATTTGTTTGTTTCTATCAAATTTTTATTTCGTCAAATGTGTTCTTCATTATGCCACTTGTTGGATTCTGATAAATCAAAATCCAAATATGAAATTGAATGCAAGTGGTTATTATGTGGTGAACAGATTCGTATATCGGTAGATGTAAGTAGGATAGTAAATAACTGTGAAATCAGAATCGAAGAATGTACAATGTAACTTGTTAATGTGAAATCTAAATATTCCTCGGGTATTACCTACCCGTTAAAATATTTTCACCATTAACTATTTGTACAAAAGAAATTTTTAATTACAATCTTTATGAAAACATATATACATATATATTTTCTTCAGATGTAATCAGGGATTTAATGAGTTAATATAATATTAATCTCATTTGCTTTTCGGTTTGAGCTAGAATACATAATCTCTAAAACATTAGAGATTACATAATTGTCATGAAGAACGAAGATAATTGATGTAGGACGACACGTAGAACAATGATTATGCTTGGGGTATAGATTGTGATATTATGGTGAGTGGTGTTGATGGTACGGTTGCTGTTGCTGGTGGTTCTGTCGGTGTCGGTGCTGTTGCTAAAACTGGTATGTTTTGCATCATATTTTCTAAATTGATTACTTGAGCGTGAAGCTCGTTGACTTCTTCCATTACTCCAGGATGATTGTCGATCGGAACAAGCGAATGAATAAGGTTCAGAATTTGGGATATCATATAATCGTTGTGGGATATCCTGGCAATGAGGGTGAATATGATGTTTTGGACAGGTTCGCCGGTAAGTGTTTCAGGGTCTTCACCAAAAGGTGAATTCAGTTGGTGGAACGGATCACCTTCTTCTCGTCTTCATTGATTAAATCGATTACGAACACATCAGATGAATTGGAGATGGATGATTGGTTGGTCCATTTCATTTCACTGCTTTCGGAGCTTAGGTGAATATCCATGTCGAAATTGTTGTCAGAATCCCAGGAATTCGAACTGGTTGCGAGTTCCATCTCGTACGATAGAGTAAAGGATTTTTCAATAAGAAATAGATTATAGGATGTAGATTAGTACCCTGCAATACATAATTTACATATGCATATATAATACTAAAATCCCATAAGTTATGGAGAAATCTACGGAAGCAGTCAGGCAAAGGTAACAATAACAGATACGCTAAGATATGAATTTATCTATACACAGTCTATGCAATAGAGGCAGTAAGACATGTCTAGACTTTAAGGATGATAAGCAAATAATTTTCGACACGAAATGATAAGCAAAACTCTTGACATGCAGACACGGTCGAAGTCCAGACTCACTAATGCATCTAAACAACTATCAGTTAAACACACTAATGCAAGATCTGGTTCGCTAAGACCACTGCTCTGATACCAACTGAAATGCCCCGTCCTAATCCATCTAGACGAAGTCTTCAACAGTTGGTCCCATTACGAGGTTCTGACCTTTATATGCCATGAACGACTCCATGTAATATGAGCAAATGCACAGCGGAAGATTTCTTTCATACCTGAGAATAAACATTTTTTAAAGTGTCAACCAAAAGGTTGGTGAGTTCATAAGTTTATCATAAAACAATAAAAATTCTGTAATTTTGATAGACCACAAGATTTAAATGATGCATGGTACAAATGGTCCCGAATCCTATACCCACTTGTAATGTACATGCGATATCTTTTAAATACAGTACACCTTTCTCGTGTACGAAATCATTTTTCATAAATCTTAGTAACCGTACACATATCTCGTGCACAAAAATAACATACACATAACCTGTGTATAAAATCATTCTCTCGATACATAACATTCACTTTTCATTGCTTTCATACCTTGGCTTGATAACCGACCTTAACATATAATGCGCATAATAATATTCTCAAAACAGAACATCTCGTCTGTATAATAATCATATAAACTTCGAAGTACTAAACACCACGCCCACTAGCTCTTCCGTCTAGTGAACATTCTGGGTGGGGGTGTTAAACCCGGTAGCTACCTTTAGGATTCGCGTGAATTAGGGCCATACCCGATTCTAATTCTTAGGTTACCAAGCAATAATAATCAGGGGAAAAATATTCACAACAATTAGTGGAAATTATCAAGTCTACATAATTCAATAATAATCTACAGAACTTCTGTCTGCATAATAATTCATTCGAGGAATGTTTTGCTTGTGTCTATCTCGTCAAACATTTATAAAAGCATTTCATGTATGCGCAGTTCAAAAATATATTTCAAAATCATTTAATAAAACAGTTGTAAAAACAGCGCATGTATTCTCAGTCCCAAAAATGTAAAGAGTAAAAGGGAGCAAATGAACTCACTATACTGTATTTTGTAGTAAAAATACATATGACGTCATTTAACAAGTGTAGGGTTGACCTCGAATTCACGAACCTATATCATTTATATATATATTAACACATATAATTGTAGTCGAACAAATTTATATTTTATATCTTAAATTATATATCTTATATATTGAGTTTGTATATTCCTTTAAAATAATTAATATTTAGATAATTTTATATATATATGTGATTAGTATTATGTTGAAAATTAATAATTTTTTTATATTTAAATATTTATATAATTAGTGTTAATATGTTTATTTTATAATTTCATCTAATACTAATATATTTTGTATCAAATATATTTTTATAAATCTAATATTTCTTAGATAAATAATAATAATAATAATAATAATAATGATAATAATAATAAGATAATAATAATAATAATAAATAAATAAATAAATAACTACCTCACAGAAGTAGTCCTTAAAAATGCCCAAGTCCGGGTTTGAACCCGCAACGTCCCGCTAACCCGATAACATCCTTAACCATGACGCTGCTGCTTACATTTCTGATTTAAATCATAACCCATTTTATATTTAACCCGAGATTTTCTGTTATCATCTTTTCTATTATTTTTATTTCCTCAACCCTAATCATCCTAGTCACCACTTATATCACCATCATAATTCGATTATATCGCTGATCACCTCATCATCTCACCTAACACAAACTTAAATCATCATCATCATTCTTATGCCCATCGTAATCATCATGTAATCCATTATCACGTAAAAATGAAAGGAACCGAATCATTGTGGCCCAAAAGTGTGATCCAAAAGTATGTTTTAAATAATGTGATAGTGATGGAATAACATGCGTGTAATTAGTTTGGCCAGCAAGAATATATATAACTGATTAAATAATTGAATTATTCGCTGGTACTCAATCTCATACGCATATTATTATCTATTATCATACTCTTGAAAGAATCTGTCCCACAGCTTGCTACTCAATCGAAATAGAATAAGGATACAGCAGCCCCACTGAAACTATATTCGATGGCCAAGCATTCTCCAACAAATCATCCTGCTTTTTCTTTAATTAATCAAGTGGATTTAGTTGTTAAAGGGGTGTCAGCCAAAAGAATGTCCCACTTTTATTTAATTTTTTTTATATCACGCCATTTTCTAGCATTCTTTAATCGAATAGTAGAAAGGGGTCGGCCATAAAGATGATAGAAAGTAAAAGCAGATATCTCTCTTCGATTATAAATAGAAATAAAGATTAGCTGTCTTCGTAGATTAAGAACAATAAGTGTGCAGTAGTTTCTTTGTATTTAAGTGATGGTGATGGGTTGAGCTGAAGCAGAAACGAACCGGTAAAAAAAATATAAAGGTAGTGGTGGTGATCATTATTGTTGTGAACTCGAAATAAGGAAACAGCAAAAAAAAAATATAGAAAGAAAAGAGAGAGGAGAAGTTGGCAGTTTGCTCAAAATGGTGATCAAAGGTTTGAAACCAACGAGTAGTTTCTGATTTGCTAAACATCGAAAAAGAGACAGAAAGAGGTACAACAGAAGCTGCAGTCGACGGTGAATACGTGAAGAGTAAAGCATTTGGAGATGGTTGTGTGTTTGTTTTTGAATGGTGGTTCCTTATGGTGAAAGGTGGTGAGTTATTTTAAATTATAGTTTGTTATTTGTTTTGGTATTGATAGGTATCGCGAAGCATGATTCAACGGAGGCATAAACTACAATATCAATTTAAGTGATGAAGGTTCGGTCTTGTTTAAGTAGAGAACAATGGTGGCATAAAAAGAAGGAAAAGAAAATAAAAGGTGATAGTGGAATATGGTGATATTGGTATATTGTAGATGATGATTAAAGGTAATGGTTTTTAATGTTTTTAATTCATAATTACGATGGATAATTGCAAGATGTTATCAATATCCTTACAATTTGATTCATTTAAAGGGTGGAGTGGTTGACAGCTTTTATGAATCAGATAAGGAAGAGAGAATAAAAAGTACGTAACAGAATTAAAGGAGATATGGCTGTTATCGGAATTTGGAGCAGTAAGAGACAGGATCAATTCAATCATTGAAAAAAATAAAACTGGATTACGACGGTTTACAAACTTGTACGATTGGTGACTTAGTTACAATGATCAGGAACAGGAATTGTAAATCAAAAACAGCTTGAAAGCGATTTACAACAGAATACATATTTTCTATATTTATTATATGTATTTAATGTATTTATATATGTATATATACCTGTATATAAATAATCAGTGTATATCCATATTTTATATCCGTATATTTATCTGAATACGTGTATATCTGATTATATTTGTATTTGTATATATATATATATATATAGTTATATATATCGACTAT
Organism: Rutidosis leptorrhynchoides; assembly: GCF_046630445.1. Taxonomy (NCBI): domain Eukaryota; kingdom Viridiplantae; phylum Streptophyta; class Magnoliopsida; order Asterales; family Asteraceae; genus Rutidosis; species Rutidosis leptorrhynchoides. Next base: position 343,235,007 of record NC_092338.1, on the reverse strand, counting down.
ATCTATATCTGTATCTAAATATGTAAAGAAAATATAATAATATTAATTATACAACCTTAATATTAAATTTTTATTTTAATAATAATATTGGAACTAATAATAATAAATAATTTATTAATAATGAAAAAATCAATAATTCTAATAAACATATTAATAATAATAATAAGTAATAATGATACTCATAATCATAAAAATGATAATTTTAATAAGTTTATTAATAATAATTAATAATAATAATAATAATAATAATAATAATAATAATATTGTTAATGACACCTATAATAATTTGTATTATTTTCTAAGAATATTTATGATAATAATGATTTTAAATGATAATGGTAATTATAAATAATAATAATCTTAATCAGAATTTTACTACTTATTATAATATACTAGTGATATTAACAATGATAACAAAAATTATTATATTTATAATTCTGAATAATAACAATAATTATAATACAATACATAATCATTATAAGAACTGATAATATTTAAATTACAATTATAATATATATACATATTTATTTACAAATAATTGTCCGTGAATCGACGGGAATGGTCAAAGGTCAAATGTCATCATGAAATAGTTTCAAAATTTTGTAACCCAACATTACAGACTTTGCTTATCTTGTCGAAATCATATAAAGATTAAGTTTAAATTTGGTCAGAAATTTCCAGGTCGTCACATTTGTATAATGAGAGTTGACAAATACAAACCAATATGGACAGTCACTTACTTCAAGTAAGGACATGTATCGTAATCCATCAATTATTTGATTAGGTTGTTTGATTCCAACCTTCTTGTGTCTAGATTCCAACCCCATCTGAAAATCATGAACTGACAACCATCTCATAGAATGAAGAATAAATCTATAGACCGCCTTCATTGCAGTAGCTTGATAAATTGTTGCAGATTCATCCAGATCTGTTAAGTAATTGTAGATGAAAATGATGTTGTCCATCTTTAGATTATCAAAATCTGCCTCTGAGAATCGATAGTCCTCATCATCCATTCTTGTCACATCAAAAAGTGGCATCTTCACACCATCCTTGTTGATCATCAAGATGTTGTTTATGCTTTTGATCTCTGAATTTCATTGTTCTTGAAGTCACTCATCATTCTTCAATTTAAATTTGTCTCGAACCTCCAGATAAGCTTTAAGGTATTATGGTTTCTTATGAAATTTCCATGCACCAAGAACACATATTGATGATGCAAGAACGAGATCAGAATCAGCATAGATCTTGTAAGCTTGTTGTTCAATGAATGGTGATCGAAGAATCAGCTTCTCTTCATCATCACTAAGTTGATAATCAGCATCACGTTCAAGAACTATCTCTGAAATTTGGAAAGGAACATTAAGATTAGGAGGTGTCGTAGTATCTACTTTGCCATTTGAGAAAATCTCCTTCTCAAAATGTATCCCAAATTCCTCGGTTGGAGAGGTAATGTTGACAAATTGATGTTCATTAAATTCATTTACAACACTTGTCCCCTTCAAAATGTCTTCGATGTTGTCAAAATTACGATTATCCTCTGGTGCTGACTTATCCTCAGTCTATGTAACAGCGTCCATAATCATTAACATTCCCGAGTCACCTTCCCTCTGATTGAATGATTCATCTAGAAAACTTTTGCATTGAATCTCCTAAACTTCATCACTTTCAGAATCAGAAATATCAACTACATCGTCATTTCCCAATGTTGACTAGACGAACCAGCTTCATACGTTGAGCTTGAAAAGCACCGGACCCATAACCATGTCTATTCTCCCCCTCATGAAGATTGTCAGGATCGAAATCATCATGCTCAGACATATGAATTGGTCCAGCTGACTTGCATGGTGATAGAGGAAATGCTACCCTTACTTGCTCAAGATAAATCATCATTGTGTCACGAACTTCATCAAGATCAGTTCATTTGGAAAATTTATCAAGGTAAAGTTGCTCTACCTCATTGTCAGAGAGATATCAAAATCCATATCTGTTTGAAGTTCGAAAAGGTGACCCAGTTGGTGAAACAACAGTGTAACCAGGAGCAGCAGCAGCATCTATTGAAGGTGATATCGATGGAAGTGTTTGATTTGTCGTGAGGGCAAGTAAGGATAATTGTGCGGTATTATTCTTATGTAGGGTTGTACATACTACTAGTCAGATTCGTGATATCCCCTTCTAATGGAGGTTGGGCAACAACCGGAGTTGTCGCCGACAAAGATTCTTTTAAATCATCCGCCTCCATGACTTTAGTCTCATGGGACTTTGACAGAGTAGCAGAACTACCCGTCGGTTTAGCTCTCACGAAAATACTAATATCCCCGACTCCGGAAGTCATCAATGTACCATGAGGTTACACATCTCTTTCAGTTAAAGACTCATCCTCCAGACCCTGAGATTCAAGATCCGGAAGAGAAGTGGTTAGAACCAATGGATCAATTTCTTAAACCAAAGGAATAGTCTGCTGGAAGTTTGATAAATATCCCGAAGAATTGTCATGTTAACTCGTTTCCATGGGTCGCGGCAGATCTCCCTCATCAAGATAAGCCGGACCTCCAGGCCCTGTTGTACGTTGAGGTAACAAGACATCACTAGGATGAAGTATATCAGGAGGATTTCCAGCCGATACGCAGGGTGCCTTTTCAAGATTTTCAACTCCCCTTCGGCCGTTATGGACTTCAATGATTGAGTTTCCTCAATCGATTGAGTCAACACGGACTTTACTGCAGAGGAAGACTTTACTTCCTTTTTGAGATGCTGAAGCACCTTTCGTGGTAGAATTTATTCTTAAGTCCTGATTAAGTTGGATGAGGTGATTGGTCTTTTTACTATCTTTCGTTCAGCTCTCTTGCCTACCGAAGTTTGCGGTTCATTTAGTGTAGGGCTTACTGTTATTATTGGATGTGATATGGAGGTAGGTGAGGGTGACCTAATAGGCTCTAAGTCTTGATCCATATCACCAATGGTTGGAGTAACTGTTTGGCGGATGATAGGAGTCGAAGTCCTAGATCTAGTTACTCGTTGGGTTGGCGGAGTCTGAATCAACTCATCAGGCATATAACGTGTCCTCTTCTACGTTTTTTTAGGAGATGAATCAGTTGTTGAATGATCATATACATAGCATTGTATATGCATATTTTAAGTGCTAAAGGCTAAAAACAGAGGTTACGCGATGTATGCTAAACGGAATTAGAAGATTCGCTAAGAGTTGAGTTCGCGGATCATATTGCGCAGTAATAAACATTGCGGTTTCTTTTCGCTAAGTCAACGCGGATGATAAGACCATTCGCACACTGCGAATATTCTGGAAACTATAAATAGGGAGCTTGGCCTCTCATTTATAGGTTGTTGATTCTCTGCCATTTGCTATAGCCGTTGTGATTTTCACTTGTGACTTTGCCCAAGGAACTTCTGCATTATGTTAAGGTGAATTATGCTAATTAATGTGACGACCCAGAAATTCCCGACCAAATTTAAACTTAATCTTTATACGATTTCGACACGATAAGAAAAGTCTGTAATGTCGAGTCTCAAAAAGTTTGAACTATTTCAAATATTCAATTGGCTTTCGACTGCTCTCAACGATTCACGAACAATTAATTGTAAATAGATATGTGCGTATGTATATATAAAAAATAATTCGAAATATAATTTTAAGTATTATATGTTGTTGTTATTAAAAATTAATAAAATAAAAATAGGATATTATAATAATTATTATTTAAAATATATCTCTATATTTAAATAAAGTATATTAAAAATAAATATTAAATGATTGTAATACTCGTTTGATGTTTCGATTGATATTAAGCAGGTTAAATTTAAACTTATGTAATTTTAAAATAAACGGTTATACGAAAATGAGTTCTATAAATTTTAGGCTTATTAAAAATGTATTTAGGAACTATTTGTTAAGTTTTAACACTTTTTATATTTCACCCATAAATGAGAGGGACAGTTGATGTAATTTTTATTTAACAAATTAAGGATCGAATTTTATAACATAATGACCAAAATAAATAAATATAGTTAATGAAAAAATTTGAGATTTTTCCGAAGACTTTTATTCGCCACTGATTTCAAATAGTGCATGATATAACACAGTTCGTGAAAACTGTCGGTAGATACCAACAAATTAATTTCACGAGACTGAAATAATCATGTGTACTATTTTGCTTTATGATAATCTATCTCTTTCTCCATTCTATTTCTCCATTCTATATATTATTATAAGCATGCTTATAAGGAGAGGATATAGCAAACACACACCAACACTTGTTTTTCTTTTCTTCTTCTCTTTCATTTCCTCTTGCTTTGATTGTTTCATATTTACATTACATAACAAATAGTTTACCGAGAGATATATACAATTCATATATATACGTACATATGCAATCTTGATCAAAACCACTTCAAGACATCTTCATTTTTGTTTTGGTTTCACATTCGATCAAACCATCACCTAGCTTAATCCAGCATCACGTCAATCACTATAAACCATCTCCAAATCACCACCTTTAAACTACCATCGAAACACACCTAAAAACTCGACTATTGCTACGGTTTGCTCACTGTTATCGCCACTATGATCCGGTTTCTTAACGTACACAAACACAATCAATTTCTTATCGTTTAAAGCTACTATGGTTCGAAACCATTATCATCGACACAATTGCTGCAATTTTTTTATTCGAATACTACCATACTCCACTCCTTCATCCACCTTGACCATCATCACCACCCTACACCACCCACATCACCGGTCACCACCAACGAGCCACCATCAATAATCACTAATGAACCACCACCTTTCTTCATCTCTCTTTCATCACCCAGTGCAAATATACTGGGACAATTAAAACACCCATTTAATTGCCATCATGAAAACATCAAACGATCATCAAATTTAAACACCCATTTATCTGTTTGTTGCTCTTTTTCTGTTTTATGTTTCAAAATCGATCAACAACAAACACATGGTAAAACCGCTGCAAATCACCATAACACCATAGAACAAACTCACATAAAATTTTCATTATTATCGTTTGATGTTTTTGCTCGAACAATATCATTAAACAACCCAACAAACTCACTTAATTTAAACTGTTGTTGTACCAGATTTTCTATTTAGAAACTACCACAGACCTACACCATAACACCGACTAATTGTTCGTTAATTGCTACTGTTTTGTTTTCTGATGAACCAAAGGCCTACTTCCTATTTTGTATTCGATCGGATCATCTCAAACCACCATCATCTTTTGCTCCTGCTGCTGCTATATCGTAGTTTCTGTTTCTAGTCTTATTTTCTGTAAATAGCAAAGACGAAGATTATGATAATGATACCTGATTAGAATATGATGATGACATACGTAATGACGATTTGCTGATGATTACGATTATTGATGATGATAGTGTTGTGAGAATAAATGAAGGATAAGATGATGACTGCGCTGTTTAAGTAATTGTTCTGTATAAAGATCGATTAAAAAAAATTAAATAAATAAATAAAATAATGATAATAAACACCGACTCCCTAATTTGCTATCCGCTACTGGTATGAATTGTGGCCAAATTGTTATTGCTTTGGGCCGTTATTGGGCTGAAGATCCAGCTTACTTAGTTGGGCCGAAAAGAATAGGCTAAATATAAATGGGTTTCGTATTATATCAGAATGATAGAAATGGATGAGTGGTTTGGAGTGTTAATGGGTTAGCAAGAGGTTTTGGGTTCGAGCCCGGGCAATGGCATCTATTCTTTTTAAAAGCTTGTTACTTGGAGGTAGTAATATCATCATTATTATTATTATTATTATTATTATTATTATTATCATTATCATTATTATTATTATTATTATTATTATTATTATTATTATTATTATTATTATTATTATTATTATTATTATTATTATTATTATTATTATTATTATTATTATTATTATTATTATTATAATCATTATTATTATTATTGTTATTGTTATTATTATTATTAATTAGCATAAGTATAAGTATTGGTATTATTATTTGTAGTATTATTATCATTATAGTTGTTAAAATAAATTAGTATTATTATTATTAGAAAAATCATTATTTTTATAATTATTATTATTATTACTATTATTATTATTATTATTATTATTATTATTATTATTATTATCATTTTTATCAAAATTTATAATATTATTAAAATTATCATTATTAACATTATCATTTTTATTATTATTATAATTATTATCATTTTTATTATCATTATTATTATTA